>NC_047071.1:304711-523522 GCF_902459465.1 Asterias rubens | reverse complement strand
CAATAGACCCACTAACGCAAATCCACTAGCGGCAATCCCAGTCTTTTCTTCGCACTTTACTTCCTGTAATGCATATAAATACAACCTCTTTTATTAAAGCAATATTAGATCAAACCCACTGGTGATAATTTCATTGAAAAGGGTGGGGGAACTTGACCATGGTTTGTAATTTTGCTTTATTGTCCCTTTTTGCCATAAATTACAGCTTGTATGGCTCTTATTCGTGCACTCAAGCGGATGAGAAATGCATGGCGTTATCTTTTGTCATGGGGGGGGGGGGGGTATCAAAGCAACGTCCTCTACACAAAGAAAAATAAGAGGATTTTGGTTCTTGTAGAAGACACACAACAAATGACTTAAAATATTAAGGCTCTCCACCAAATGTAATATAAATACATATACTTAAAGGCACTGGACACCATTGGTGATTGTCAAAGACCATCATTCCCACTTGGTATATCCACACATAATTGCATAAAACAACAAATCTATGTATTTTTGTTTACTCATGGTCATTGAAGTTGCAAGAGGATAACGAAAGACAAAACATCCTTGTTTCACAAATTAGGTGTACTTTCAAATGCTGTAAAGGCTTCGGGCCTGAAGCCCTTTCATAGGCCCTGTTTGAGTCAGAATTTCACAAAAAACTACATTACTTCAGAGGGGGCCGTAACCAAGTAAATTGTTTAAACAATTATTTAGAGTAAAATAAATGCTAATTGAAATAACAATGTCAAAGGTGATAACACTTAGCATTTGACCCCCCCCCCCTCCCTGACCCAAAGAAAGACATCACGTTGCTATTTCCGGACCATCTTTAGTTCTAATTTGATGACCTGTTGACATGCTGACTGAATGGTGTGTTGATATAGAAAACAAAATATTAGATTTACTCACCCCCCCCCCCAAAAAAAAAAAAAATAAATGCCGAACTTTTCTCGAACGAGGGGAACGTCTATACATTTCAAAAGTTCACGGCCGATTGTCTTGAAACTTTCAGTATATCTAATACACGAAGCAAAATCTACAATCCAAAATAGCAACAAACTGTACTCTTTGCCTGTTTATTGTAAAACAATATAAAAGTTCCCATTATTTTTAGTCCACATGTTTTTAAATTTGGCAGATGTTTGTTTGTGGCACAACCCATCATGATCGCCAGCTGTCATCGCATGTTGCTTCAGACTCACTATTTATTTATGAAAATTACAAACAAATATACGATTAATAGTTTTGAACTATCCAAACGAATATAGGTCGGGTCTACGCAACAACAGCTTACAATGTAAAATAATACGTATATCAAGATAAAGTAATACTTCTTTTCATGTTCTCTTTCAGAATATAATATTTCCTATTATTCTACGTCCCTTAAAGGCAGTGTAAAACTATTGGTAATTACTCAAAATAATTATATAGCATAAAACCTTTATTGGTAACGAGTAATGATGGGGAGCTGTTGATAGTATAAAACATTGTGGGAAACGGCTCCATCTGAAGTGACGTAGTTTTCGAGAGAGAAGTAATTTTCCATGAATTTGATTTCGAGACCTCAGATTTAGAATTTAATGTCTTGAAATCAAGCATCTGAAAACACACAACTTCGTGTGACAAAGGTGTTTTTTCTTTCATTTTTATCTCCCAACTCCGACGACTAAGCGAGCTCAAATTTTCAAAGGATTGTTATTTTATGCATTTGTTGAGATGCACCAAGTGGGAAGACTGATCTTTTACAATTACCAATAGTGTCCAGTGTCTTTAATAATATTTTAGGAAATTTGATCAGCCTTGCTGTTAATACGTTGTGACTAAAACGTCGGTGGATAACACTAATTTTGAGCCCCCATGGTCCTGATAGGGTTTAAGATAATAATATGGATATACTTTTTGGGAATGAGTACACTCTGTGGACATTCCTTACGAAAAAACATCCATCAAAACTGAAAGTACACTATTACAATACAAAGTGTGGACCTGAAAACAAAAGAAGTACACATTACATAATAATAGGGACTTGAAAATGTGGACTTGCACACACGTCCACACAGTGTTTTTACTATGATATTTGTTTATTAAGTAAACAGAGCAAAGCAATGTCCACAGAGTATAAATGCAACACAGATCTGCATCCGTACACACGTCAACTTAAAGAGTAATTTTAACAATGGAACAATGCTAACCACTAGGTTTTCTTTTAAGTGGTAAAGACTACTCTATACGGAACATTTCTTCAGAAAAAGTAAAATAGAATAAAACAACATTAACTAATAGGACCCCACACCGGATCCGTATGGGTGTGTGAGATTACGTGAGTGAACTTACGGAAGTTCCCTTAAGGGGTATTTTACAATAGAACAATGGACCCTCTAGGGAATTATTTGTTCATAATGGACCCCACAAGGGAATTCTCCAAAAAAGGAATACTATAAACAACAATAGCACGACCCCACAAGCCGGATATCAAAGTCACCATTGTAACGACCTCTTGTGTTTCCAGAGGGCACACTTTACAATTTAACGTTCAACCTGTGAATTGTTTCCTTATAGTTGGAGCTAATGTAATTATATAGGACTCATGAAACTATATGCACGAATTAACCATGATCGATTATCAAACGACTCACAACGACTATGGCGATGTATTTTTATCGTCGAAAGTAAAACATTATTTTGAAGGTATGCGTTGCAGGGGTTGGGGGTAAGTCCATATTTTGATCAATAACAAAACTATTTCTTAAAAAGAGTGCAGCTTAAGAATTAGATGATTGTAATTAATGTGAGAGCACGGGAAAAAAACCCCGGTGTACTTAAAACACCCAACCTAAAGGATGGTATGGTACTTTATTTTACTGTTTCTCTCGAAATATCAATAGGCACAATATGTAGCCTAAAGTGGCATAAATCGATTATCAAAGGGATTTTTATCTTTGTCCGTATGGCAGAGTATTGATTTTAGTGCATAATGCAATTAAAATTTCGTCATAAGGCTTGGTGCTGAAAAGAAATGTTATATAAAATAATAAATATATTATACAGGCCAAGTCTATAAACAGTTTTGTTCGGGGTAGGTTTACACTAAAAACCGGGGGCTTATCAAAAAGGGACACTAAAGAGTTCCCAAGTTGGGTGGACCGTCTTCAGTTGGAAAGTGTGACCAAATCCAATGGGAGCTGTTGCCAAAAAGTTAAGAGCATAATACATGTGTTTACACACTGATGTACGTCTTTGTATGAAATTATGAAATGAGAAGAAATGCTTAGATTTACATGTGGGAGGAAACCCCAAATGGGGAAAACCCACGCGATCAGGTAGGGGCTGATGCTGAGAACCCATGCCACATGCAAGGCTCCGGGTCTGGTGGGGATTCGAACCGGGGTCCACAGAGGTGAAATGCAGGGAAAGGAACCACCGAGCCAACCTGATGTCCTAGATATTAATGCTCATAAATTGTGCCCGTTGTTTTATACCGTCCAGCAAGGCTACCAAATAGGCATTTAAAATAATTAGCCAATGTTTTTAATTGTCCACAGTTCTCTATTATTGAAATAAGTCATAATTTATAACACATTTCAAATTAAACACATTATTTATATGCTAAATTTACCGTCATTCAACCAACAAGTATTTCCTTAAAATAACATTAATTTCACACAGTTAAAACACAATAAGATCAGGAATGTGTGATGCTCAAACAAAAAATACCAAGCGCAACATCTAAACTCCAAACTCACTCCTGTGCACTATATCACACTTAAAAAGAAAATCCACAGAAACAAAATTCACTCCAAACCTATACACACAGCGTATTAAAGGAACACGTTGCCGTTGGATCGGCCGAGTTGGTCTTTGAAAAGCGTTTGTAACCGTTTGTTATAAAATGCATATGATTAGAAACATATTTTACAGTAGAATATAATAATCCACACAAGTATCACTCGAAATTGCGTGGTTTTCCTTTTACCTCTTCGACAAACACGGTCGGCCTGGAGTCAAATTTTTACTCCCAATGGCCGACCGTGTTAGTTCGCAAAGTAAAAGGAAAACCAAGCATTTTCGAGGCAAATTTGTGTGGATCATTGTATTCTACAAATTATCTTTCTAACCATATGCATTTTATAACAAACGGTTACAAACGCTTTTCAAAGACCAACTCGACCGATCCAAGGCAACGTGTTCCTTTAATTCATTCATTCACAAAAAAAATCATCTGTCAGTCTTGTTTAAAAAAATAAAGAGACAGTTAAAATTCCTCACCTGTGTCGAATTCTAAGAACGTCAGCGTAGTCTATTCCATTGGTGCCCCATGCAGCCTCCATGCTGGTAGTAGAAGCCATTCCGGATGGCAATCCCTGTGATAGACAGACCGACAAACACAGTGATATCTCACACACAGGGGGGAGCTAGCTGTGCATAGTGGGTGGCTGGAATATGTCAGTGGTGGTCGAGGGTAGAGTTAGGCTGCCGTAGTTATGGCAGTTCTCAACAGCCGATTATATTGAAGACACAAACCTCAACGATGCACGGGGATGGTTTGAGGTGACGAGGGGATACACTGCACGTATTCTACACTCAAGTGGTGACTATAGACCTACAACGGTTCATTAACATCATCTATACCGTGGCCAATGGTTATAGCATTATGCGCATGTAGCACCTTTCTCTCTATAAACCCGAGCCAGACTATCGTGAATAATTCGCCCACGGAATCAAACTACCGGTATATTATTTTATAAATAAAGACACAAAATAACAGTGTCCTTGTTCTGATAGATTATACCACAATATAGTGGCTATTTGAAATCCAAAGGTTAGTATTAATAGTGAAAACAGAAATATAAAGATAGCTAAAATATATGTGGGTTTTTTTTTTTTTTTTTTTTTTGGGGGGGGGGGGGTGTTGCTGTGTATCGGTTCTGATATTATTGTCGATAATACATTTATTATAATGTAATTAAAGCAAATTTGCTTTGTGTAAATTGTTTGAACAAAAAGTTGAACAAAAAAGGGACATTCTGAGATTGCTCGAATCGTATTTATGACAATTCACTGCCACCACATCTTATGCTCGGTTGACCATGCGTGTGTACAGACTACGTGCGAATGTACAAGACATAACGTTTCTATGGGGACTGGGCACTTTTTTGATTCATACAATTAAAGATTGTTGTAGCCTTGGGTTATAACAGTCCAGCTTAAAGACAGTGGACACTATTGGTAATTGTCAAAGACCAGTCTTCTCACTTGATGTATCTAAACATATGCATAAAATAACAAACCTGTGAAAATTTAAGCTCAATTGGTCGTCGAAGTTGCAAGATATAAATGAAATAAAAAACACCCTTGTCCCACGAAGTTGTGTGCTTTTTCAGATGCTTGATTTCGAGACCTCAAATTCTAAACTTGAGGTCTCGAAATCAAATTCGTGGAAAATTACTTCTTTCTTGAAAACTACGTCACTTCATAGGGTGCCGTTTCTCACAATGTTTTATACTATCAACCTCTCCCCATTATTCGTTACCAAGTAAGGTTTTATGCTGATAATTATTTTGAGTAATTACCAATAGTGTCCACTGAAAACTAATGGTAATTACTCAAAGTATTTGTTAGCATAAACACTTAACTTGGTAACGAGCAGTGGAGAGCTGTTGATATTATAAAGCATTGTGAGAAACGGCTCCCTCTGAAGTAACTTACTTTTTGAGAAAGAAGTAATTTCTCACAAAAACATTTGAATTGAATTAAAGACATCAGCCGAGGTCCCGAATTCAAGGCATCTAAAAGCACACAACTTGTGCGACAAGGTTGTTTTCTTCCATTATTCTCTCGCGACGTAGACAACCAATTGAGCTCAAATTTGCAAATGTTTCCAGAAAATTCTGGTCTTCGCGACGTAGACAACCAATTGAGCTCAAATTTTCAAATGTTTCCAGAGAATTCTGGTCTTTGACCAGCGAGGCTGGATCCCAACACACACAATGATTGGAGGACATTTATTACTATATATATTTTGTTTTGTTAACTGCATACGCACATAACTGATGTAATAACTAATGGGCTATTAACTAGAGCAACTAAAATGACAAAAACATCAACACTTTTCACGAGACTTTTTATTTAATTTTAACAATTCTGACGAGGAAAAAAAAACCTCAAAAATAACAACAAAATCATAACACTGCCGTTAGCGACTTGTCGTTATATAAATCTCAAATAATATATATAACACTGAAATAATCAAAAACGTCTAGAGCAATGAAGTAATTGCAGCTATAAATTACTGATGAGAGACATGACAGGACAAATCATGAAACCAGAACTGCTTGCCGAAGATTTATTCAGACTTGGAGAAATGTAACCGAGACTCTGTAAAACCTCAGCCCAATATCACAAAGCTGTTAAGCAGAAAATACTGCTTGGCAAATTTCTTTGCTCAGCAAAAATTTAGTGTGGCACCAGCCACAACAACGTAAACTTAGTGTAATATTGGCTGGTAACCTGTTCCTGCTAAGCAGTACTACTCTGTGCTTAGCAAATTGGTGTGCTTACAGACTTTATGAAATTTTGCCCTGGATGTGGTAGACTAGAATGTTACACCAAGCCCAGAAATCCAGGCCTGTTTGCTTAGATTTTGAAATGGCAAGGACACCAGGGCAGTTCCTCTTTGGTAAAGGGCACCCTTTGAGGAAACTGTAAAGTTCTACTGGAGCAGTTCTCATGGGCACCAAGGCAATGACCAGGGGGCAGGGAGTCAATCGCCTTTGTTGCCTCATTAAAGTATCAGGAGGCAGTTCCTCTTTGGTAAAGGGCACCCTTTGAGGAAACTCAGGACTCAGGAAAGTACCAAGTATACATGTACATGTATACAGTGCTTACACACATCTGTGTATGGGTAAAAACCAAAATTAAAATTCATTTGTTGGGGCGTTTGTTTGTTGGGGTGGGGGTGTTTGTTTGTTTTTTGGGGTGTTTTTATACAAACAAAGAGAAATCAAAAATACATTATCCAAATATCAATGAAGCAAATTACCTCTTGAATGCAAAATAATTAGACTTTATAAATTTTGGGCAAATATGATGCCAGCACAAACAAGTGTTGACTGAGACAACAAACTAACCATTGACTGGCATATTTGTGTTTGTATTTACCTGTTAAACATGAACCATGAGGCAATACTAATGACACAAAGGCTACATTCAAATGTGTGTAGGAGCTTGTATGTGCTTTTATTATTAATAACTCACTATTCTTAGGACAATAATACATTTTCTAAAGGTGACATTTGAAAATGCTTATTTTCTTTGAGATACAAGACCTACAAAATAAAACAAAGACCAAATTATACCAATTTGTCAACCTGGCGCTAAGTACTCTTACGTTATTTCATTGGCAATGAGCCTGTCCCCATGGTTCCCATGGCAATGACAACACAGACTGCTTCACCATGTTTGTAACACTCAATCTAAACAATCACACAGCAAGCTACTTATTAATTGACTAAACATATAATACACTAGCGTGGGTTGAGAGGGTTGCCACTTTAATACAGAGTGCCCTAGAGGGCACTGTTTACATGTAGGGCACTTGTACAGAGAGACGCAGACACCGTTACAAATGTCAACTCCAGTGGACTCGTAATGAGGCTGATTGAAATGGAGGCTGGTTAAAGGTGCAGTGCTGGCGGGAAACCTTAATATTAATAAGTATGACAAAAATGGTCAGACGTATCGACCGTAGCAGAGTCGTACTTTAAGTGGTTATTTAGCCTTCTGACAGATTCTGATGGGTCCAACGTCAGGCCATTAATTTTTTTGTTTGCATATTTATACACAAGGTTATTTTGGTTGGTAAGCAGTTTGCAACAGCTAATTTACTTTCTTATTAATAAGAACATCTCTCCTCAACTTTTAAGAATGAAGAAAAGACGCCAAAGTTTCTGTTGCTGGCTTAATTTTCACAGGATGGTACAATTAAAGGCAGTGGACACTAGTGGTAATTACTCAAAATAATTAATAGCATAAAACCTTACTTGGTAACGAGTAATGGGGAGCTGTTGATAGTATAATACACTGTGAGAAACGGCTCCCTCCAAAGTAACCTCGGATTCAGAATTTGAGGTCTCGAAATCAAGCATATGAAAGCACACAACTTTGTGTGACAAAGGTGGGTTTTTTGGGGGTTTTTTTTCTTCATTATTATCTCGCAACTTCGACGATTGATTGAGCTCAAATTTTCACAGCTGCATTTGTTTTGTATATGTTGAGATACACAAAGTGAGAAGACTGGTCTTTGACAATTACCAATAGTGCCCAGTGTCTTTAAGGCAGGTACCTGTCATAGTAACAATCAACAAGACTTGTATATTTTGACGAGGACACCAGACAAAGTGTCCACAACACAAGGGAATCTTTACTCAAACACACACAATGTTTTGATCAACACACATATGCCTTGATTCTTGAATAAGTATTGGCAACTATAACTTTACTTCCGAAAGGTAAATAAGGAAACAAGTATAATCTCAACATCATACTGCTTATTATTCTCAAAACAATTGGGAAACATATTTTAGAAATATTTTTCACCAAATTTATACAAAAGAATGTGCTAAATTCCCTCAATATTATAAATCAGAGTAAAAAACTTGAGAAAGTGATCCTGGGATGCATGTACAAAACAAATGAGGTGAAAGTCTTACTTCAAGAACACTTTCAAACTTTGTGTCTTAAAAATTTACTTCAAACCCATATCAAGACATTTCAACATTGATGAAAGGTACAACATTATTAAATTAGATGACTTGTACAGATGGTGTTTACTTCATGTAAACACTAAATCTGAAGGAAACTGTGACATCGAACAACGCTAATTTGTACGTTTGAACTGAGGGTCAATGAGTGACAGTTAACATGAGCGCTTTATAAAAAACCACTGTTATTATTATAAGGAGCCTTTATTATATGTTTGTTCTGAGCAGTTTCTTCTTGACATCTTTTTGAGATTGACACATGACACAGTTAAGAAGACAGATAAGTAATACTTGAAGAGCTAGCCACGCCCCTCATTGTGTTCATTCCATTCCCTCCACGCCCTGTGCACCTGTTGTGGGTGCGGCCACACCAGCGCCCTCTCCACCTGATGCCTTCTTAGTTCCTGAGACGATGTCATCAATGCGCAACAACAACATGGCCGTCTGAAGGAAATATTGTAAAAAGGCGAAAGCAAATTTATCAAACTGGCATCTTGTTTTGGAACTAACTCAGACAAAATATTATATAACAAGGAGGTGTGGGGGATAAAAATAACTTAAACAAACGTATACATAGAGATTTATTTAGTGCTGGTTGTTGATTCAGTTATATTCAGTGGCTTTTAATAGAAGATGGGTCTTTAAAAACAAAAAGCAATTACATAAACAAGAATTCTACATTACCGAGAAACCTGTGAAAAAGGAATAACATACATGTATGGAGGCCAGCTTGTCTCTCTTGTTTTGAGAAACCAGTTATGCTGGTACCCTCCTGTTTAAAATGAACGAGACATTTCTCTCCACTTCTACCCGCATCAAGGTTACCAGAGGTTAATCTATTGTGAGTCAGGGTGTTTGTACAGGGTGCATTACACCCCAGCAAAGCATTACATACAAAGTATTAGCCCCCAGACCAGAACACAAAATAATGAGACACACACACACACAAGCGACTTCAAAATGAATTATGATTCATCATGAACAAGTTGCCTTTACTTGGGAATCAAATTAAAGTAGATTATCTGGTGGAAAATCAGGGACCTACTCAGACCTGGGGTTTCATATTTGAGAGGGCAAGGATATGTTTAATCTCCCAACGCGTAATCTATTTCTACCCGCGCGCGTACACACAATCCACGCGTATCAACCAGATTCTTCACAAAGTTTTTGAAAACAGTATTTAAATTGTCAAAGTGTCTATAACTTTATTTTTAAACATTTTTTAACAAAAGGGTATTTATAAATGGGAATAAAAAAGTAGTGACTCGTTCTTGAACGGCCGTTTAAAATCTTGCAGGGTCGTTGCCATGCAATGAAGGCCCTCGGCGTCACATACCAACGACCCTGCCGGTTTTAAACGGCTGATTAAGAACTCGTCGCTACCCTTTGGTCTAAATTATTTTGCTGTACAAAATTGCTGGATGAAGTCGTTCCCCGAGAAGGATTTGAAACTTTTTTTGGTGGAAGTATAATTAGAAGAGGTTTGACGTAGCACCATGTGTAAATTTATAGCGGATAGGAAAGTAGTGAGGGAGTAGAGATACACAATAACATGTACACATGATGTAGATTTTTATAGGCTTTTCGGGGTATTTAAAAACAAATTCCCTGCTTTTTCCAACAGAAAAAAAAACAACACCAGAAATAAAACTAAAGTGGGAAGAACATGCATGTTCGTTATGGTTTTTTTACCATCCAAAAGTTTTTTACCCTCAACAATGTGAAATTAGAGCAAAAATTAATGTCTATGAGATTGCTTTTATAGGCCTACTACAAGGCCAAGCTGTCAACAACTCAATTCTTACAAAAGTGAAACTCCCAACTGATTCAGAAATAGTGAATTGCGATGGGTTGATTAGCACGCTACGGAAGAAGGCGTTGACGTGCGAAGTGATCACACATATAACCACAGTAATTACCTATTGAAATTTATGCTTTTAAAAATAGGCATAACTTTTATTTTTCTTGGAATAGCATAGTTCAGTGTTTTCAAATATTCAGTAACAGTTGAGAAAAATGTTCACAGCTTCTTAATGAGACGTTCTAGCGGACATTAGAATTGATTTAGTCTAAAGCATGTCATGCATTTATGCAGAGCTTAATGCCCCGACAGGCTTCGGCAAAGCCTTGTCTATCATTACAAAAAGAGATTCATTCCATAGGAACTGACCACAACCCATCAGCTTTCAACCCCTACAGGGTCTTGCCGCAAATCAAATCTACCCACAGAACACACAGACCGCAAAAATACCCTCTCCCGGTCCTTTTGTTTTTCCCTCTGAATATCCAAGGCGAGCTTCTGAATTGAATGCATGAGGCAGCGTCACTGTCCTCTAGTCCAAATCCCTTTACCCCCCTGGCAATGAAAGTGTTAAGAACATAAGAGTGGTTCCCCCCTGTGGCACTCACCGTATTTGGATTGTAAGGGTGGTCCCCCCTGGTGAATAGAGTATGATTTAAAGGCTGGGTACAGCTATCAGTGTTTTGGTTGTCAAAAGGTGGGCTTTTATGAAAAATGGTAATCCCTTATCACTAACAAGAGTTTGGATTATAAGAGTGGTTCCCCCTGGCATAGGATTATAGAGGTGGCTTCCCTTGCACTTAAAAGAGTGTGATTATAAAAAAATATATATAACAAAAAGCAGACAGGGTGTCAAACATAAGAATGGTCCCCCCTAAGCACTAACAACGTTTTAATGATGAGAGTGGTTCCCCCTGGCACTTGACAATACTAAAATAGAGTCGCCCAAACTGACAGTTCCTTTCATGGGAGCTACGTGTACATTTTTATCCTCTTCGTTTTATTTTTAGTCCCCAGTTGATTAAGTTAGAATTATGTACATGGAGGAAGGGGGGCCTTTCCTCTAGTTTGTGTGACTCAGACGGCGACAAGGCAGACCATAAGCCAAACTACCATCACGCAGGCTGCCATCAGGGGAACTCAGTAACAGCAGACACCAAGCCCCTTAAGATATCCACACTATTGAGACCCTCCAACGAGAAAAACCTTCAACCTTTTATTCACAGCTGGAGGGTGGGTTACCCTACCCCCTCAAGATAACGACACAGGATATTGAGCCCGGACAAGGAAATCTCCATCCTAGGCTCGGAAGATGACTGTTTTTTATAGAAACTGACACCCTGGTCATGCCAGGAGTCCAAAGCCCTCTCTGTCGACACTCACCAGAATAACATCACAGCCCAGAGCGTCCCTAAATATGCAAACTATCGCAAACAAGTCTCCAGATCTCCATTCCCTCTTGTGTAGTTCTTCACCTCTGCTCTTATTTTTTCCAAATTTATTTTTTAAGATTTTGTTGTAGTAAAAAATAAACTACCAAGCTGCCTACTGTACAAATTTTCTTCCAATTTTGTCTTTGAGGATACTAATATGGATTACATACAAGGATTAATTCTCCTTCATTCAATCTGCTTTTGTCCGTTCAATTTAACGAGTAGAATTTCTAAAACCAATTTGAAATTCTGCATCAAGGGGGAGAATTATCAGACAGGGTTGATGTGTTGATGTGGATGCATCTCTTCTTAGAACATTTAATATCACCCACTGTGTGTGTACCTTACTAACTTACGCTTCATTAATATTAACTATGCCAGCCTGCAATATGATATCATGTGGTGGATGCATTAACACAGTACACAGTCAACCCTCCTACTGTCTGACCATTCAAAATGATAGACGACAGAAGCATTCAAAAATGCACCCTGCCCAACAACCATAACTTTTTTCTCTTCCAGCCACAAGAACGAAATATCAAAAAGCAATCACGATCCTTATTGAAGCCCAAACCCCCAGTGGATTCGCTTCTAACTTCATCCGTCAAATGTCAAGAGAGAGAGCCTTGTGCTCCTTCTTACCATATACCCTTAACAGCCCTTCTAGGCTAAGTCTATAGTTATTCACTTGACATTTAAAGGCGTTAACAAAGAAGTGGGTTGAACAGCAGACATAGAAACCCAGGGAATATCCGAACGGCGAAACAAAGTAGATTAAACCACTGGGACGGGTACAAGGTGATGACATTCAACGCAATTTCAGAAACGGATTTTTAATTTTCAAAGGTGGTAAATAACGTTTCCATGGAGTGTACCAAGGGGAGGTATAAATACTGAGAGATTCCTCTACTTGGTCTCGATTGGGTCGCTCTGTGTCTGGTGGTGTATACCAAGGGGAGGTATAAATACTGAGAGATTCCTCTACTTGGTCTCGATTGGGTCGCTCTGTGTCTGGTGGTGTAATTGTTAATCACTCAACCTAGTTGGATGAGCAGTCATGAAGGAAAGGGGATAGTTCTGGATTTATTTATAATCTACTAAATCCAGCTTGTAAGGTCAGCGTAGGATCGGCAAATGGTCCGTGGGTTTGAAATCTCAACCCCAGTCGAGGATGTTGCATTAATTTTTTTTGCATGATGTAAAAACCAGATTGCTTAAAAATAATAGTTGACATTAATATCATTTCTACTTTAAATATACTCAGTCCGTTTTTTGTCCGAATTTAACCAAAATGTAATAATTAAATTTTAAAGGGTTTTGATACCTTTTGTAGATCAAGTGTTTGGCCATGACATTTACTCACTGTGAATAAAGATGTACGTAATACAATTGAGGTAGACATTTCAGCTTCAATGGCAAACATCACAGAGTAATGTGTTAAGGAGAGCTGCGTAAATCCATTGTACTTGCTAAAATAATTGTTGTCTTAATCAGACAACAACAAAAATGGTTTTACTCATTCCTCAAAAACTACTGCACTTCAGCAAGCAATATTTTAAGCAAAGGTTTCTATCATCATTATCTTTAAACAATGTTATTTTAATGTCAATCTGTGGACATATGTGTTTTGTGCTTTACCCAAACCCTTTAAGTAGTTTTTTTTTTCAAAGATTCGCCAAAGTTACATTATCAGCTTTCAATAAAAGTATTGCACAAAACAAATTGCTACGGATAAGTGGATGTTAGTTAACAGCTGAAAAATTATTATAGTCGGGTTCCCGCATTATCTAACATACATCAGCCATGAACATACGATATTACATGGTTCATGTCTGTGACATTTCTGAAAAGAAAATTGTGTATGTTTTCCATTTTGAAACAGTATAACCTATCAAGAGTCATTCAGAGAAATCAAAGAAAAAAATGTTTTAAGTAATTTGTCTTCCATAAAAAATGGGCCATGCAAACATTAACACATTTGTATTAACTATTAGCAGTACATTTGAATGAAATCTAATTGTACATGCAGCATAAATGTCAGCGCATTTCCTGTGGACTTTGGCTGACCTGTAGGAGCTACCCCCATGTGATAATGAGTATGGTCAATAATTGAGTTGCTTCAAATCACGACATCAGACATTGATGCAACAGGATCAAGTAATTGATAGGACCATACTATTAGTTTCAGATAACTGCTTGGCTTCAGAGCCCCCCCCCCCCCCCCAGTGTGTCAACCTTTTTGGCTATCTAGTCCATGGAAAGATACTGGTATGTTATAGAACACTCTGACCGTTTCATGAACCCTTCAAGATCAACATGAAACGTCTGCAGACTTAAGCTGGTAGTGTGTCTGGTATCTTACCAACAAGCAATATTATAGACGATGTGACCTCTGACATCACACGAAAACCATAACATGATTCGCGCGCATACCGCCGGGCAAAACCTTTGTGTTTTGGCAGCCAGCTAGAAAGTGTATGCAATCTTACTATGACTACGCAACTCAGTGCCCGGCGAAACATGACGTATATAGTGTTTTGTCAACAGAGGGCGGTTTGAATGTAAACATAGGTCACATCGTCTATAGAGCTGCTAAGAAAGAAAAATTCGCTCAGCACAGGCTAAACCGTGTACCAGCCAAAGTGCAACACAAGATGTACTCTTTGGGACCCGTGCCCTGCTATGTTTCGCTAAGCAAGTCCATTTGTTAAACAGCATTGTTTGCATAGCTGCTCTGTGGACCGTGGAACTAAGTTTACTGAGAAAACACGATAAATTGTTTCAGTGAAAAACTAAACCGTCAAAAATATGCTGGTCTAATATACGTTTCTGTCAATAGATAAAACATCAAGTTAAAAAAGACATGAACGAAAGCAGTTGCATGCTTAAAAAATCTCTGATTCGTAAAAAAATGTTTTTATCAAAATACATTTTGCAGACCTTCGTTTATAGAAACAGAAGGAGCTCTTTTAATCGCTCTCCTGAGAATACTCTGGAGCTCAATTTGAGCTCCTAAAAAAATCACTCTTCTTAGATTGTCCAGGAGCTCAATTTGTTTGACTAGCATACTCAGTTTATGATTACTAAAATGGTCAGGTTGTCGGACGTACACAAATAAAATTTACCGACAGAATAAAATAAAACAACCCCGATCCCACTCCCGTCCCGTGAGACAAAATACCGCACGATTTTAAGGTTTAATATTTAATGTTTCCTTTTTTTCTAAAATGTTTTCACATTTTATATAAAGCATTCGAAAATACACATTTTCTTACGAGAAAATATGTCGTTGATCCATGGTTGATCTAGTAATAGTTCTAGTATTGCAACGACGGACGGACGTAGCGTGTGTGTATAGTAACGTATCCTGCTGGGAGGTCGCTGCATGCACGTGCGAATTCGTAAAGCTAGCAATCTGTTAATTGCGCTCAATCTCGAGATTGCACAACAGATGTTGATTGAGCTACGTACGCCGACGGTATGCGCTTCGCCCTCGCATTTGCACCGCCTGGAAATGCGCTAAAATTCCCATGTGACACATCGAGTGTTGTCTCAATGCGTTTATTGCTGGTTCGCGTAGATTTTACCAATAGAGGGCGCTTAATATCATGCTAGTGCATTGTTCCAAAGCGACCTCTAGCGTTCAATGTTTCTTTTATTTATTGTCGCACGCAAAGTAACAACGACTGGCGTGAAATCTGCTTCTGTGTTATAAATAAACTACACCGTAATGATCGAGGAGGAGCCCTGTCGATCGCGCACCTGAAGACAGTACCAGGAGCGCGGTAGGAGCGCGATCCTCAAAAACGAAGGTCTGATTTTGTTTTTACTGTCCCTTATTCTCTTTTAGAATATAGAATCTCCCCAATACAATTATTGAAGTAGCATTCTCAATGTCAGTCAACAGAGGGCAGTATTACATATTTATAGAACTACAATCTGGAGATTGCTGAGCTAGAACACCTGACGCCACACTTCCAGGCCTGTGAATAACTAAAGATACCAGCCTGACCGGGTATGCCAGATGTACCTTTGACCTCGTACTAATTTAACATGAAGATTCACAGGCAAGCGATTCCCAAGCCAGCTCTACAGTCAAGGCTTCAGGTTCAAGCCCACATTGAGCCTCCAAACAATTTCAGGACAACCTGGATATTCCTATCAACAAAGACCTATCATCGCCGCCCCAGTTCGTCCTCTTCAGAGGCTTTCCCAATACATCCATATAGAATCCCCTGGCCACCATGAAGACATTTCCAAAATAACTATTCTAGACAGAGACGCAAGATACTTCCAAAGTGGAGTTAAGGAGGCAGCCTAAACCAGAGCCTACAAACCCTCCCTGAACCGAGACGGGGACGGTACAAGCTCCCAGGAGTCTATGACGCGGTCTTGGGATCACGTGTCCGCATGGTCACGGGTTCAACATCCGCGTCATCCTGCTGATGAAGACCGAAGTGTCGGTCGAAAATATCAGGTATGAAATTATTTTCAGTGTTATGATCAAGAGTTAAACCAAATTATAAAGTCTTTTCATCATAGGCTGTGGTCCCCCGGCCCACAACCCTTCCTATGAACATGCAAGTCCCCTCGATCCACTGAGCACAAGAGTAGGCCCGGCTGATTTCCTACATTCCACCCAGGTAGTAATTAAAAAGCAGGACAGCTCTGTTCAGAACTGAAGAAGTCTCACAAATTCCCAAACCTACTACATGAAAGTAGATATAGACCTGGCGTTTATTTAACACCTTCAGACAGAAAGTTCACAAAACACTCACCTCAATGGCCGTCTTGTATGTTTGAGCCTTGACTGCGTATGGATCCCAGACTCCTCGCTCCTCCATATTCACGATAGTTCCCTTCTCCCCATCAATACCCCAGGAAAAGTTACCAGTCTCAGCATGCTTGGCCTTGAATAAAATATTTATATAAATTTGATTTCAAAAAGAAACGATAAAATCATCAGGACTAAACATTTATAAGCATCTCTTGTAGTCATGGGTGCCATTTTGGTAGGCAAATTCTTTGTTCTAACTGGTGCAAAGAAACATGTATTGATCCAATTCACCTGGTGCCTTTTCCAAACCAAAGCTTACGCTCCAGCTCCATCTTCAATAGACCGATCCAGTAAGCCCCGCCCCATTACATATCGACCAATCACAACCTATTACAGAACCAAAAGTCTGACAAATTAAGGTGCAGAAAGGCATTGGATAGGCTCACGTGTTCTTGCTCACACTTGCGCCGTGGGCGGAGCCTAATGGATCGGTCTATTTTGGAGCAAGTGTACATTTCATACAGGATCCCAACAAACAAATGCCCAGAACTGGAGACAGGTTTGGAAAAAAGACCCTTAACGCCATCATCCATCAAAATGTTACTGCATTATTGTTATCTGAGGAACACCTAAGCAAAATGGGAAATCCATCTATGGGTGCGTTTGATTAGGTTACACGAGTTGTTCAATTAGCCACAAAGTGATACTCGTGTCTGCCCCGGTGTCAGCCACCACAGACCCAGCTCATGAGCGGGTCTCTGGTGGCTTACACACCGGGAAGCTTATCGAGCGCACCATATAATTACAAACTTCTCCTGATCACTCACCCTGAGGGCAGTCAAGGTGCGGATTGTACTCCCTCCACAGTTCTGTATAAGAGTACGTGGGATGACCTCCAATGCAGAAGCAACAGCGCGGTACGGCCACTGCTGGACATCAGTTATTGCCTTAGCTTTCTCGGTCAGTGCCTAAATCAATAGAGAAAACAACAACAATAGATTATGGAAAGGTTTGCGAGTTAAAACCAACGATTCTTTTCAGAACCACCCAGCTCATTCAGAGATAGTCATTACATGGTGTTATTGCAAACCTTTCCATATCGTATTTCAACCATTCGTAGGTTGAAATCCTACTTAAAGGATTATTACAGAATTGGTTTTGCTAGCAAATTATGTAAGCACTTTATGTAATCCACCATATACATTAACTGACAAACCTGTAGAAGTTCGAGATCGATCCCCCATCTGGGTCATGAGAGAATAGTGAAAAATCGATTACAAATTAACATTGCATTGATGCCCCCAAAAAAATGGGAAAAAAAACCCTCACTGAGGGATAAACTTCTAACGCGAAATTAGATTACTTATTTCTCATGGTTGATTTTCATGATTCAGAGTTGCTTTTTTTTTTTTTTTTTTTTGCAATGCTCAAGTTTACACATATATGTAACATAAGTACAAATTACATACCAAGGAAAAACAAAGAGGGGAAAAAACAAAAGACAATCCGGTAACCTGGCATCTTATTTCAAAAAGGTCAATTCTAAGAGCAGTTCACTTGTTATCAAATTTGTACAGGTTGCTGTTGTCCAAAGCAATTTTTCTCTCCAATGTATAAAACTAAACTAAGTTCAAAAAGGAGGTCATATTCAGTTTCTTGTTCTTGAACCTACAATTGTAGATAGCTTTCTTCGCCAAAATAATACATACATTTTCCAACAGTACCTCAGAGTTATGTACATCAATGCCAAAATGATAGATTTATAATCCAATTGGATGGCAACATGAACTATTTTCTCCACCAGTTCTCTTCATTCGTCCAGAAAGTCTAAACAAAAGTGCAATCATAAAACATATGCGTCATTGCTTTCAGATGCTTGATTTTGAGACCTCAAAATCTAATTATAAGGTCTCGAAATCAAATTCGTGGAAAATTACTTATTTCTCGAAAACTACTCCACTTCAGAGGGAGCCGTTTCTCAAAATGTTTTATACTACCAACCTCTCCCCATTACCTGTTACCAAGTAAGGTTTTATGCTAATAATTACTTTGAGTAATTACCAATAGTGTCCACTGCCTTTAAGACCACGAAAATCATGTCATGGTATCAATTTCAACTCACGTGAGAAAGTGCCATTTCAATAGCGCCACCGCCGGGTACCAGGCACGGTTCAATCATGACGTTACGTGCCGTGTTCATTGCATCTTGAAGGTTCCTCTCGACTTCGTTCAAGATGTCTTTACTAGCACCTCTAAGGAGTATGGTACAGGCCTTGGGGTTCTTGCACTTGGTAATGAAGGTGAAGTATCTGAAGGGTAATTAGAATAAAAAAAGGGTTTAGGGTAGTAGAGGATATTCAGAATAATCAATGTTAGTACTGGTCAAGCGGATAAGAGCACCAGACTCAAGCTCCGCTCTTTCTGTTCAGTAGGGTGTGGTTTAGAGGATATTCAGAATAATCAATGTTAGTACTGGTCAAGCGGATAAGAGCACCAGACTCAAGCTGCGCTCTTTCTGTTCAGTAGGGTGTGGTTTAGAGGATATTCAGAATAATCAATGTTAGTAGTGGTCAAGCGGATAAGAGCACCAGACTCAAGCTATGTTAGTAGTGGTCAAGCGGATAAGAGCACCAGACTCAAGCTATGTTAGTAGTGGTCCAGCGGATAAGAGCACCAGACTCAAGCTATGTTAGTAGTGGTCAAGCGGATAAGAGCACCAGACTCAAGCTATGTTAGTAGTGGTCAAGCGGATAAGAGCACCAGACTCAAGCTATGTTAGTACTGGTCAAGCGGATAAGAGCACCAGACTCAAGCTATGTTAGTAGTGGTTCGAACATGATAAGAGCACCAGACTCAAGCTATGTTAGTAGTGGTCAAGCGGATAAGAGCACCAGACTCAAGCTATGTTAGTAGTGGTCAAGCGGATAAGAGCACCAGACTCAAGCTATGTTAGTAGTGGTCAAGCGGATAAGAGCACCAGACTCAAGCTCCGCTGTTTCTGTTCAGTAGGGTGTGGGTTCCATTCCCCAGCCGCGACACTTGTGTCCTTAGGCAAGACACTAAACCATTATTGCTGCGTCCTACGGATGGGAGGTAAAACCGTGTGTTACAATTGAATAGAAGCAAAAGAGGCACACCATACACATAGCAGGCCGTTCAAAGGTCTGAAATGGTTCTTAGCAACTTGCTGGAAAGAAGGAGGGTTTAATAAAAAAGAGAGTTTGAAAGTAGAATGGATTAACTTACTCATCTCCGATCTTCTCGATCTCGAAGAGACCAGCTCCAGTACCAATATCTTCTTCTCTTAGTTCGTCAGTACGATTGACGATAGTTGCTCCACATGCCCTGAAATTAATTTTGAAATGTAGTTCTTAAAAATGTTAAAAACTCCACAATAAAAACTTCATGAACCCCAAAGCCCCACCCCATTGGCTGATAGCTCTTCCTACATCCTCCGCACAAACAGATTGGTGGAACATGCTTCACATGCCATCCTTTATTTTCCCATGTATACTGCCTTGATTTTGAATAGTTTAATATTTAATAAAATAGAAATAAATCATTCCCCATCTCTTTGTCTAAATGAGGCAAGATCATATCATTCAGGACAAGGTTGGTGTCTACATGCGAGTCATCCATGTTGTTTATAAGGGGTGGAGCAACTTTCCCTGTCTTTTTTTGTGTTTATCATAGAAAACAATTTCAAATGATAAGGATCCATGAGTATATATAAAACAAATATGCATTCATTTCAGTCGTTCATTGAACCAGAATAAATTATTGCATTCCTTTCAGTCGTTCATTGAGCCAGAATAAATTATTGCATTCATTTCAGTCGTTCATTGTACCAGAATAAATTATAAAACAAATATGCATTCATTTCAGTCGTTCATTGTACCAGAATAAATTATAACACATCTCTTGCTTGTTCTGTATTCTGGTTGGCTGAAACACGGTCACGTGGGATAAACTAATATAGTCTAGTGATCGCATGCGCCTGTTTTGCAGGAACTTATACCTGAGTGGGCACTAGTGCCCGGTTACAGCGCCCTCTCTTGACTTGAACCGTGAACTGTAACTACAAAACTTCATTTCTCTTCCAGATTTCTGTTCTTATTTGACATTAAAGGCCGAGCTGTGTTATAAAACACATATTGACTGGCATAATTCGGTAACTAGTGTACGTCTATTCCCCCTCGGGCCTGAGAGTGACCAGAAGAGGGGCCTATTTCCCTCTTCTGGTCACTCAAAGTCCCTCGGGGAATAGACTACACTAGTTACCGAATTATGCCAGTCAATATGTGTATAATAATTGCCATTTCAATCTGCTTATATGTTATATTTAGACAGACTTACTATCGCAACTCACCTACATATTGCTACTTGGTTACAAAAAAATTACAAAAAATGTTATACTGAGACAGTATCATAATGGCAACTCACCTAGCTACACGGTTATTGTCGGACTTCCTTAGTCGTCGTATAGCTGTAATGTTAGCCTTTGATAAATAATGCTGGGCCAAATCTGAAATATACAAATAATCAAAACAAAAATACTTTTAAACAAAATAGGGCAATCATTACACTTAAGGGAACAATATAGGACAACATTTCACACTTAACCTTTTAGCACTCACGCACGCAATATAAAAAACATAGCGCCATTCACTCCCCACTGCGGCATAAAAATCCAATCCATTTCCAGTCATATCTAGAAATCTATGGATAACTGTCTGATTATTTTCTTGTGTTCCAAGTTGAGTTTATTTTGTAGAGGATGAAATTATCTCTTGAATAATTTTCACAGTTTTTTTGAAATTCAAGCTTTCAGGTTGGAAACATTAGGGGGATCAACAAAAATGTGCTTTCGGTAGGCAGCAGCTATAAATTATAAACTGGGCTATTATAATAGGGCAGCTTGTAAAGCAGGTAACATCGATTACAGGCTTGATAAAAGTAGTCTCTGGCTGTCTTGTATTCAAGTCCGAATCACCAATAATGTCACTCGAGTCAGAGTCAGAGACATGAGTCATGTAACATTGGTCTCACAAGATTTGTTGCCTAATCGGGCACCAACTTCATGGCACTGCTTCCACTCATAGTGCCCTCAAAAGCACAGACTTCCGGGGTACGCAGCGAAATCTCAATGGGACCAGAGTAGCAAAGTAATATAGTCATAGCTGAGAAAAATGGAAAATAGAAAAGTGTACAGCCACAATTATGTGTGCACATCTGTTCATGCCCATTTTTATAAACGACAGTTTGAAAACCAATGTTCGAGCAGAACTACTCATTTTTATCGGTGTCTTTGTAACAAAAAGTGAACCCATGATTGTGGCTCTGCACAAAAGCAAAATAAAAAGCAAGAATTCTTACCAGAGACGCCCTTTTCTGTAATGACAAGGTCTGGCTTCAGTTGGATTATATCATTGCAGATACGCTGGACGTATTCCTCCTCAAGCTGAAGGATACGGGTGAAATCTTCCTGCTGGGTGATCTCAAGACTCGTCTAGGGATTCATACAAAAAGGGTTTTTAAAATAACAGAAATTATTAAGTTAAGCATTGTAAAATTCTTCCATATTCATTTTGGTTTTACCCATATACACACTGATGTGTGTTAGCACTGTTATACTCAGTACTTACCCGAGTTCAGTGAAAAAAATCACAGGCACGTTACTCGGGTGGGATGAGAACCCACGACCTTTGCAATTCTAGAGCAGTGTCATGCCAACTAGACTACCGAGATTGCCCAGTAACTAAAAGAATTGAGATTTGGCATGGTGAGGGATTAGCCTCCCTACAATGGGCAGAGCGCTGTATCGATGTCTCTCATCACTAACCCGTGGTAAGGATGTACTGAGAAACAACGCTGATTGGCTCCCAAGGGCGACTACTTTGCGTGCACGCTTTAATGTTATAAAACTGTTGAGCATTTGTATAGCGCTTGTAGGACGCTCAGTACGTGACTGTGAAAATGCAAGTTTTTAAACACAATTCCATTTCAAATCAAACTTAGCTGCATATAGTTAGACGTATCACAAGATCAAAGAAGAGCAGGGGACCAGTTGCTCTTTCACTTAATGTCTCTTTTGCACAGGATAAAAAGTTCAAGAATCAATTAATAATATCCCCTTTTACTGTAAAAATGTGTGATACTTCTAGGTATTTGTTTTGTATTTTGCACTGTATGCTATGGGGGGCTTATTTAGTGGGATGCATCCGTATAAGCCATTTTGTGAGCTGGTACCATGCCTCGCTCAATCGCAATATCATGCTCAATTCTAATTCCTCAGACTGAATCCACTTTGATTTGTCACACGGTTAGGGGGAATATTTTGCATAGTTAAATAAGAAATACGAACATCCACATCATGGTACTTCAGTGCAGCTATTCCAAGTACCAACCAAGGAGTCAGAGCCGTATATTGGGAGAGTTACGACAACTTGCATTAGAAGCCATTTTGTTCCCCAAGAAACGCATCGGCAAACATGGGGTGCCAGACTAGTCTGCCCATTGGGTTGTGCTGCATTTGGAGACAACATGGCGTCAAGCAATCACGTGACCGAAGAAAACTGGTCCCTCCGTGTCGCAACTCTCTCAATACACAGCTCTGCAAGGAGGCCATGAACAGCGCCCTCTATAGTATTCCAGACTCACCTGACTCTCTCCCTTCTTGTACTCCAGGGAGCAATCAAGGAGAAGGATGCGTGGGTTCTCAATGCGTCTCCTCATGCGTGCGTGAGTCACGTCTTTGTTGAACATGACGCCGTTGAGTACGCGGGAATCTTCAATCATGCCACCAGGTACCTTAAAAAAAAAATCCAAACAGGAATTGTGACTAAGAATCGACCTCCACAAAAATGTGAACATTTAATTAAAAATTTTGGTCGCTTTTTTGAGATATTGCCGGGAAAAGATCCAGAGCTGTTATGTCCATGCAGGAAGATGGATCCTTAACAGAAATACACAATCTGAAAAATGCATTTTTCAGATTCGCAAAAATCTACCCAAAATCTTTTTTTACATAACCATGTTACCTCGAAATGAAACTCTTCTCAAAATTCTTGATACCATCGAAAGCTTTTAAAGACACGGGACACTATTGGTAATTGTCAAAGACCAGTCTTCTCACTTGGTGTATCTCAACATATGCACGAAAATACACCCTGTGAAAATTTGAGCTCAATTGGTTGTCGAAGTTGTGAGATAATAATGGAAGAAAAAACATCCTTGTCACATGAAGTTGTGTGCTTTCAGATGCTTGATTTCGTGCACTCAAAATCTAATTCTGAGGTCTTGAAATCAAATTCGTGGAAAATTACTTATTTCTCGAAAACTACGCCACTTCAGAGGGAGCCGTTTCTCACAATGTTTTATACTATCAACCTCTCCCCATCACTCATTACCAAGTAAGGTTTTATGCTTGTAATTATGCTTGTAATTACCAATAGTGTCCACTGCATTTAATTTTAGTTAATGGTCGCTTTTTTGAGATATTACCGAAAATCGAGAGCGGTTCTGTCCACGCAGGAAGATGAATCCCTAATAGAAATACAAAATCTAAGAAATGCATTTAGATTAGATTCAGATTTTGGGGGCTTAAAATCTACAACCTTTTTTACATAACCTTGTTACTTCAAAATCAAAAGATTCTCAAAATACTTGATACCATCAAAAGCTTTTAACAAATTCAGGTTTTGTTTGCCAATAGTGATTACCAAACGTAAACCTTCCCTTTAATAAATCCGATATATCGTACTAACCTTTTCCACCTTTGCGTATCGTTTGATATCAATCTCTTTACGTCCATTCTCTTCCAGAGCTACCTTAGATACAGCATCATAAGCAATGTCACATGCAAGGGTGCCCCTGAATCACACAAAGCAAATCAACATTAGATTCTTGTTATTAAGTAACTGGCCTTATGTTCATATAGCGCATGTTACTACCAAACAAGGTACTCAAGGCGCTGAGTCTATACAAACTTTCAGAAAGATAGTTTATTGCAGTGAGGAATTCTGAGACCCAATTATGTAGCACCTTATAATAGTTTACAAGGTGCTACGCTATCCCTTGTTTGTCACGTCTGAAGCATTCTTCACAAGGGAGAACACCAAGTGAGAACACTGGTCTTTGACAATTACCAATAATGTACCTTCCCTTTAAGCAATTTCTACTTGAGCAATGTAGCTCTATAAAATTGGGCCCTGGTTATGCTTCACTGAATGTCATTGTCTTTCATACAAAGGTTGGTCATATTTTTTTCTTTGGGGATGTGGAATTGTCTGCCATTTTGAGAGTTAAATTGTGCATAACAGTATAACAAACAGGGACAGTGACTCTCAAAATCCCATATTATTGTTGTAATGGCGTCAGGGCCCAATTTCATAGAGCTGCTTAGCACAACAATTTGCTTGGCATGAAACCTTTTCCTTGATAAAAACAGGATTACCAAATTGAATTGAAATTTGGTTGGTAATCCTGTTTTTTTATCAAGGAAGAAATTTCATGCTAAGCAAATTGTTGTGCTTTGCAGCTCTATGAAATTGGGCCCAGGTGAATTGGGTCAAAACATCACAATGGTAGTAAAAAGTGGGTGTTTACAGCACAACATATGCAAACCAAGAATTAAACTGGAGTAGGTAATGAGGTTATGTACGATGGGTCAAATGGTAAGAATTGAGAGTACTTCATTTTGTCCAAAGGCCTTAAAAACCCTCACCATTTACTGATGAACTTCGTTCCGACACAGCTCGCAATAATTTGGATCATCTCATTCCGATTGGTAACGTCCACCTTTTTGCTGTAAAAAATAATAATATTAATGATATTAATTGTGTAAATATTAGGTTTGCGATAACACAATGTGTGTATTTACTTGCTGGGTAGATTATGTTCTTTTGAGAACTTGTCTTGCTTTATATTTTACTATCGAAGAGTAGATTTATTTTAGTTCAGGAGACTTCTCAGTTCTGAAAAAAACTGTCCTGCTTTTTAACTACTACCTGGGAAGCTTTCGCTTCAGTGGATCGAGGGGACTTCTTGATATAAAAAAAAGTTTGGTTTTCCTCATTGACCCTTATCCATATAATAATAATTTGTATAGCACTGGTATCTAGATTCATGGCACTAAGACCTTGGGAGAGGTAAAGTTTTTAGATGTGATCGCAAGAAAGCAATGTCGGGTTGTACTGTAAGAGTCATTGGCAAATTGTTTCCATAGGTGAGGGATTGCAAATCTCAATAAACTTTCAACCACAAGCAAGCGGGCATTACATATACATTTTGCATGTCAACCCGAGACCACCTAAGACTGCAACCGAATTTGCAGCTACAGCTACGGCTTTTATTCTTGCTAAAGGTGTTGCTCTAATGTTGTACTCTACTTCAATGCATGATGGTATGAAAATCTAACCGTGGCTGTAGCTGAAGCCAAGTCAAGTAGGGAAAAAAATGACCAGGCGGCCTGGAATTGCAAGCATGCCTTGAAGGGCCTTAGCCTCCATTGCCCCTGGTCTTGGCCCTGGTGCCCCTTCAAAATCTTCCCATTGACTTTCAAGATTTTCAAATGAAATGCCTTTTTGAAGATGAAATTCCAGGCCTGTCTTACCTGAAGTTGTCTTTCATGAAGTCCAGCATGTCATCCATGGCTTTCCTGTAGGCACCAATGATGATGGTGGGATGCATCTCTTGTGTAAGAAACGGCTGGGCCACTGCCATCATCTCACCAGCTATTAAACATCAAGTAAAGGGGCAAAATGTGTGAGCATTTGCAGAGCTGCCAACATTTGCATCTCATACTTAATAAGTATACTTCATGCACACCCTCTGCTAACCACGCTACATGTAACTAATTTATTAGGCCCCTCGTGTTACAGCGCCCTCTATATCAGAGGGTATCGGATTCATTTTGAAGTAGAAAACCGCTTGGTCGGCATTGGTCTTGGTGTAATCTTCAGTAATTGTAGTGGCAGCGAGTCAGAAACACTGTTTATGTAGAAGCAGTAAAGTTGGGCGAAGTCTTCAATTTGCCAAATTGCTGGATTTTGACAGTGATCATATCCGACTTGAGACCGGGGTGATTGGCATATTCTTCATATGGTCGTAGTGCTGTGTGAATGGGGTATCAAACTGGGAACCGATGCCACCAATCTTTGTCTTAGAATATAAATATCGCCTTCTTTCTCCTCTCATCTCAAAAGAATGAAGTTAGGAAGGTGACAGGAGGATACTTAATCTGTCTTACCTAGAATGATCACCGATGTCGTACCATCTCCAACCTCTTCGTCTTGAGTTCGACTGATTTCAATCATAGACTTGGCAGCCGGATGCTGGACAGTGATCTACAAACAGAATCGATTCATTCAATACTGCCATCAATCAAATCAAAATGGACTGCTACAAATCAATTCAAAAGTGCCTTGCTTCATACGTAATAAATCAAAAGCGCATTGCTAATAAAAGTCGAAAGGATGCCCATCAGGGCTTGAATTATTATTATTATTTTTTTTTTTGGAGGTGGGGGGGGGGGAATCCACAAAACTGCAGGCCTTGTAGCTCAAAACTTTTATTGGACAAGAAAATTTGTTACAAGACAGGAATCAAAATGAGAAGAACACTATCTACACAGTCAAGCATTGGAGCAGTTTTTAGAACAACCCCTCAGAGAAGATTTAGCTCACTTCTATTGTGGGTAACACTTCAATACCCAACTGATTTGAAAGATGTGGAACTTAACAGTTTAAGTTAAATATGCAGTGAGGTGTTATAATTCAAAAACACAAGACCGCTACACTTGTACGGTCCTAAGTCTAGTGGCCCAACGCTAAAGCTACTGGCCTTTGGCATGCAGGTTCTAGTGTTAATATCAAGCCCTGCCCAGTGTGATGACTCTCCTTGATTTCCAACCGTTTTGAGGGATATAAACATCACAATTGAAACCTTTCTAATTTGGTTGTGCCAAGGAATGGCAGGGAAAGCCCTCTAATAGAGTTTTGTCTGACCTCTCTGAGTATAGCATTGCCATCGTTGGTCATCACAATACCCCCCATAGGGTCCATCAACATCTGCAAGAACAAATCACAACATAGCATTAATTAAAGAGACAGTACCAGGGGGCAAATATAGGGGTCATATCCACAACACTGCCGGGCTTGTAGCTACAACATTTTATTGGACCAGACTTTATTTTACAGGACCAGCAGAATCTAATGGGGACAAAACCTTGAACATAAATTAACTGCTCACAAAAAGTTAGGAAACTTTGTTCAATCAAGTATATTTGTATCAGTATTACTCTGTTTGTATTAAGTTATACATCAATGCAAAGCTAAGGTGTACCTCTTTAAAATGATACATTTGCAATGATGACATGTTGCTAAAATTGGCTACACAAATGACAATGAGGCAAAGTCACAAATCAAATGTGCCAAAATTACCGATATCTGTACTAAACAGTCAATAGGTAATGATCAATAATCAAAACGGTCAAGCCTCAGAACCATTAATGGTTTAAACAAAGATTTGCACCAGTGAGAACACCACACACAATCACCCCATCTCTTGAAAAACACCTTGTTTGGGTTGTCTCAATATAAAATGAATTAAGATCAGTAAGTTGCCTTGCTTGCTTGAATTACAGTGTCAATTGGTTGTTCATACAGTAACACAAATTGCTAATTTTTCAATTGGTTGTTCATACAGTAACACAAATTGCTTATTTTTCAATTGGTTGTTCATACAGTAACACAAATTGCTAATTTTGGCAATTTGATGGGACTCTTGTCTCTTTCTCACTCATGTGGCCAAGTCCAGCAACATGTCATTATTGCAAACATGGTATCATTTTAAAATATAAACACTGCAGCTTTGCATTGATATACAACTTAATACAAAGAGAGTAATAAATTATAAAAATATACTTGATTGAAAAAAAATTCCTAACTTCTTGTGAGCAATTTAAGGTCATGTATCAACTAGGTTTCAATAAACACACAATAATCAGTGAAGACTGCCAAAATGGGCTTGTCTAGTATTTAATGCTGAAAAGCTATGCCTCCTTTTATTCCACAGATTAATTAAGGTAACTTAATCAAGTCCTGAAGAGACTTAGGGTCATAGTTTATTTTTTATTTATTTTTTTTTTTTTTTTCAAAGTAATGCTGATTCATAGGCTAAATTATCAAGATACATTAAAAGTCACATGTGAAAGTTTCAGCTGAATGCTGTGTCTACTCTTTGCGAAAACAGCAAAAACAATCTCGCAGCTCAGGACCTCAGCAAAACTAAAATTCCACTGATCACAGTATTTTCATAAAAAACAAAAACATTCCATCCCTTACATTCTCCCTTTATCAAATTTGAAATGGTTCTCCCTTTATCAAATTTGAAAAGCTAGTGAGGATTCTTAATTCGGCGGCTATCGATTCAGGAACAGTGTCTGTCATTGTGGTTTGTTTAGTTACGGATAGCAATCTCCAGGGACAGGAATTGGCAAATTACTTTCTCCTGGTGAAACCTGAAATGGCAATGGGGATGTTTTGACAGTGGAATAAATAATGGATGCTCAGTTAAACTTAAAAGGTGCATGTAGCATTGGCAATGTACTGTGCTCCAGAAGTGCGAGTTGTTTGGTCGCATTCGCATGAAATATAAATCGGCTTTAGTCAACTTTTTACATGGTTTCAGTTAACCAAGAAGTTTGACGAGCAACACTTCTTTTAAACAGCTTTATGATATAGGCCCCTCTAAATATTTATGCATGAGGTACGTCACAATCTTACCCAAAACGAGGCCATGGGTGCAGCCACTGCAAGTGATGGCGGACGTGGACTCATAGCCTCATTTTGGTTAAGAATTATGTTGTCATGCATAAATATTAAGAGAGGCGTATTGGACACAGGGCCCAATTTTTAATGTGAAGTTGCTAATGCAAAAAACAATCTAGCTAAGCACACCAGCTAAACCTTGTTCAGATAGCCAAAGTACCACCAAAGATAGTGGAATGACAAATGGGCAATTTAGGCTGAAATGTGAAATATGTCCTGAAGATGCCATTTCAGCAAGCAACTCTTTTAATGCAACAATAGATCAAAAGCGAGAGATGGGAAACTTTGGCTGAAAATGTGTACTGAAGATGCCATTTCAGCAAGCAATTCTTTCGATACAACAATCAGTGCAGACAGACCATTGCTCTCAGTGATATAAAAACAAAACCTTTACTTGCTGAAATGGCGCCCATACGTATTTCATGTTCTAACGATAGATTGAGGTCAAGTTCACGATCGTGTGCCTTTTGTGCTCCATACTCTTTGTATGGGCAATAGCATCCTGCTTGAGCAGCTTTTTGACAATCTGAACTTGAATCTGAATAATGTAGTCGGCAAAGCATCCTTAATTAAAGCCATTGGACACTTTCAAACAGTATTGTCCAAGTCCAACACTTCGTGTATCACAACTTATAGGCTCAATCGGTCATCAGAGTCGGGAGAAAATAACGGAAAAACCCACTCTTGTTTCCGCACGTTTCGCCGTGTCATGACACGAGTTTAAAATAAATCCGTAATTCTCCCTATCGAGAATCGATATCGTTTTAACGTTTTCTCAAAAAGTAAAGCATTTCATGGAATAATATTTCAAGAGAAGTCTTTCACCATTACCCTCTGTAAACCCTGTAAATTATTTGTAAATCTGTGATTTTTTTATTGATTTTTTACCGAAAGTGTCCAATGGCTTTAAAACATCACACCAACTTGTTGTTACCAATTTACATTGCCTTTGATTTGATTTTGATCCGAGTTTTTGATACAGTGGAAATAAAACTGATTGATTGATTTAATGACAACATTTGGGAGGATACCCCAACAGGGAAAACCCAAGCAGCTGGTTCGGCTCGAGACAGGGTCCACAGAGATGACCACTGTGCCAACCTACATGTAACTGAGAGTCACCACACTCACAGAATATGGGGGATGAGCAGGAATGACTTGTACAAGTTTAACAAATTACACAATGGTTGTAACTCAATACCTTGTTTTTAATGGAATGAAATATAAACTAGGCACTTTTAGATTGCTCAGCGTTCACAACATTTAAAAGTAAAGGGCAAAATGCTTAAAGAGTTGCAGAGGGCCACTCAAATTTGATACATAAAATAGTTTAACATCATATTCCTATAATTGATTAAAAGAGAAGCTGTGCTTTATGAAAAGTCTGCATATTTATTGTTATTATCATTGCATCATATATTTCTGGTAATTAAACCAAGCTTAGCCTCATATTAGTAAACTTAATCACTGTAGCTCACACGCCTAAAGGAAGTCTTTAGACAAGGCTGTTGCCAATGTAAACCAAAAACACAAAGTTAACCCCTACTGTTACATGCAAAGTGTTTAGGTTGTTTTATATTTGTACACACAAGTTCAATCTGGCTTTATGTCCCATCCAAAGGACAAAGCAGTTATGCCACGACCAGGACGCAAACACAAGATCTGAGGATCACAAAGAAACACAAAAGCTTGAGTATGGTGCTCTTAAACACGTAGCCATGAATACGCCAAGCTGTGAAATTTTCATTGGGGACAAAAATATCTAAAACTAGGATCCAAATTTAATGCACCATCTTGAGACCACATCAAACTATTTAGTAACCCTGGGACTTGTAGATTTGGAGGAACTTCCAGAAACAGTTTTACCAAAGAGCTAGAAAATTAGACCAAAGAACAGGATTTCTTTGCACCTGAAGAAATAACTGCAACTTCTTTTCACCTGGCAGACATTAAACAAAAAGTTTTAACTACAATAAAATTAATTCAGACATTTCTCTTCCCTGACCTTCACAACGCAATATGTGTGTGTTCCCCAGAATCCCCTCCCACCCCTGTCCAAAACAAAAATAGTAATGAAATAAATAAACAATTAATAACTAATATGTACACACATATTTTCTGCTCTATTGTTTTTGGGTAATTGCAGGAAAATTAAGCTTAAGTACAAAGTCCATTCAATCCCATTTTGTGGTTTTACTCTACCTTAAAGCCACACTAATCAAATCAAAATCAAATTTGGCATTCGCTGCAATAATTTGCTAGGAGGGGAAAATTATCACACCATAACATCTAGGACTGACTGACTACACACATGTATGGCCTAATACAAAATACTGAGCAGAGTGACTGGAATTAACATAAATGCAAACAAACAATCTCCCACAACGTGCAGCTTGTTCCCTCTTATAGCTCCTTAAAAGCGTTGGACAATTGCATTGCGATTCTTTTCTAAATTTCCGTCAGGCCCCCCGTGGGAATTCTGTTCATGTTTGTATGACATCGATAATTAAGTGAGCAATCAATGGACGGTGGAGGAGCTATAGGCCGGGGAATTGCCGAGGAGTTGAATGATGGGTCGGAGGATCTGTACGACCAACATTCAAGGTTGAAATTATCTACTAGTGGCATGAGCGGAGACTACTCCAGCATTGGGAAGCAGACTCATCCTTTGAAGGTGTAACCAATGCTCAAGGTCAAAGTCTGAAATCATCTCCCAACGGCTTGAGAGGAGACCAACTCGAGCAGTATTTGGCTGTATAAAATTTCACACGACACGGAGACAACGTTGCTATGGCCTCCACATGTAAGTGCCCATAAAAATTTTCCTATTTTATTGGTTTCTTAGCCATCAAGAAATCGCCGCGCTGCAAAGAGTGGAGAACGCTGAGCTGCAAAGACTGGAAAGCGCCGAGCTGCAAAGACTGCAGAATTCCAATGCTTACACTTTTGAAAGCTTTGCCCCCTGGGGTTTCACCCTACTCATTGGCTCAATGACCAGTGGCAGTCACATGCCAGATGTATTCACAATATGCTCTGTTCCAGTGCAATGTGATACTACACACTAGGCTTTAGACTCCATTCATACTCCCCAAGAGGGACTCAAAACCTACTTCCTGTTTTGGAAACGGCTGAGCTGCATGGATCGCCCACAGATACGGATTACCCATACAAGGATCCTGACAACAAGCATTGGGGATGAAAACTATCGCAGCGTAAACAATATTTATATTTGAAAAGGATAAGCTGTCAAAATGGCGTTCGGTGGCTCTACAATATGCTGTCTGTCTCCATATGATCTATTCCGCAGCAAAGGTAAGTGAAACTCTACCGGAATAAACCTTTTGAAGGATTTGACAAATAAAACGTTTTTGATTTTTGTTGACGATCTTAAAAAGTTGTTTTTCGCGAGACATCATTGAAAGCGAGAGTATTCACTTTAATTTTGTTTTTATGAATAAAATAAACAAAGTTACATTACATTTACATGTGCACCTCAAATCCAACTTCATGTTAATTAAGTGGTCTTCTTGTGAGTTTGGGAACACATCCATTAAATTTGGCAAATCTAATTACAGGCATGCAACTCAGCTGCACCTTTGTCAATATGCTTGTTGAAAACAGCGGAAAGTGCTACTGCCAGTCACAGCCCTACGGTGATTTACAATAGGAGACTTTCCAACACTAGGTGGCAGCAGACATACCGGGTAAATTTCCATTGTTTACGTAGTTCTGAACATGCGCATAATTCTGAGAACAATGGATTTACCCGGTAAGTCTGCTGCCCTCTATCGTCCCAGAAAGTCTCCCATTGTAAATAGCAGAGCTGAGAAACCAAAAATGAGCAAATTAGCTGGGCCCAGTTTATTGAAGTCTGTAAGTGTAAGCACAACACTTTGCTAAGCACAACAACAACTGGCTAAGCACAAAAAAGTGTTGCTAAACAAAAGAAGTTACCAACAAAAATAACATTCAGTTTACATTGTTGTGACTAGTGCCCAAAGAAAATTGTCAAGCAATGTTATCTGCTTAACAGTAACTGGGCCCTTTTCAGTTGCACACCTGTAACTATACATCCAGTGGGAATTCTGGCAACACTCTTTTCGCTCAGTATTTCCAACCGATTAATTCCACGGTAATAAATTTAATACAAAGAGATTGGATTAAAAACATTTATGTATGCCTGTTTTATCAGTCATGTACTCCAAACCCTAAAGTTCATTTAGCTGTATGGCTAAAATAAAACAAAACTTCTTCCCGTTGGAAGTTCTCATTTGGCTTTGAGGCCACGTTATGAGGGTACAATTTTTTTTGTGATTTTGTGTTTGTGTGTGTTTGTAAAAACACCAAAACAGTGCCATTTTCGAGCAAGTGGAGAAAGGAGAAATTAAACATTGCTGCTGGTGATGGCAACAACTTTACAAAAGACAAAGTCATCTCATGCCTGCGTCTATTATTAGTGTTGTGATTATGGTTATAGGTAGGTAGTCCTTCAACTAAATGGCGCGTGTCCGTTTCAGAGTCAGATGGGCACGACTCGTCGAGGTAGGGAATGAACAAATGAACTAATTAATTGGCGTGTTGTTCTTCCTCACCCTTGCCTTCTGCAATTAAGAAACCAGTTTTTTCACCTCAGTCAGGAATAATTAGAATTGCCTGTTTACTTTCAGGCGACCAACTGCATCCTAATGTTTAATTTAATAATTGTTATCTGTGAAAGGGCACCCCAGGCCCCAACCCACCCCCCCCCCAAAAAAAAAAAAAAAAAAAAAAAAAAATCATTAATCATTTTGGTTTTCCAGGTCGGACCAGAACGTTTTTGTTTACAGCCCGCCTGAGGGCAAGGCAGTGTTTCCTTAATAACAAGGGCACATCTACTCTGAGGGCAATATAAATTTCTACTAGACCATTTCAAGGGACACCTCAGCAATGGCCAGGGGCATGGGGCATGAGCAGCAATTTTGGTTTCCATACACGAGATGGCCATCACAGATGCTGGCCATCACGCATAAGGAATGGGCACTTTCCAGGATCCCTACACTGTTGACCCAGTAGCCAGCATGTGGTACACACACAAAAATTGCGACTAGGGGCATGTGTTGTGCAATGACCAGGCGCACAGGGGCAATGACCAGGGGCACAGGGGCAATGACCAGGGGCACAGGGGCAACGACCAGGGGCACATGGGCAATGACCAGGGGCACATGGGCAATGACCAGGGGCACAGGGGCAATGACCAGGGGCACAGGGGCAATGAACAGAAGCACAGGGGCAATGACCAGGAGCACAGGGGCAATGACCAGGGGCACATGGGCAATGACCAGGGGCACATGGGCAATGACCGAGGAAATGGGTGCAATTGTGTTACACGTACAAGGCCTTTAGTTCCTTTAATGATTTTAAATCGTGCTTTTAACGAATGACATTGGTTTTACCAAATTCATTGAATCCAACTGTAGGTATAAAATTTCTGAATATTTCTTTAAATTAAGCTTGGGCGATACCGCGATATTATCGAATATCGCGATTCTAATTTGGAAATGATTTCGATATCGGATTGATTTGGTTTTAATTGAAATATCGATCACGATATATCGTGCGATATCAAGATGTATTTCCTAGCTGAGACATCTTGTACCCCATAGGTTTGGAGTAAAACCAGAGGAATAGGTCATTAGAACACCTCTCTTAACTTTCACTGGGAGTTTGAAGACTGATGATTTCAAATTTAATTAATCGCAAATATATCGAATATCGCGATACATTGTCGGCGATATATCATCCATGAATAAAATAAATCGATATTGCCCAAGCTTATTAAATATACTGAATTAGAGTTCCTGAATTAAATCATCAAACGAAACGAAAAACACATGCCACACAGCCACCCTAGTCGCCTCATTTGATGTTCCAGGTCAATGATCCCAAGGCAGTTTCAACAACAAAAAAACCTTGCAAGAACCCGAGACTAAAATATGCATACAGCCGAGAACAGTCTGTTTCCTATGGGTGCTCTCAGCATATTCATCATGGTTAGATTGGGTGTTCATGTTTCTTGTTATGAAGAAACAACATCAGCCCTCGAATTAGCACCTGTAAACCATTACATGGTGTGCTAAGGATTAGGTCTCCTAAATAGGTCTCCTAATTAGGTCTCCTTATTAGGTCTTATAATTAAAAAAACATTGTTCCACTCACCTTGCGCTTTATATCTTTTGGAAAAGGCGCGTTATAAATATGATTATTATTTAAGGGAAGGTACACGTTTGGTGGTTACTCAAAACAAATATTAACTTAAAAACTGACTTGGTAACAAGCATTGGAGAGCTGTTGATAGTATAAAACATTGTGGGAAACGACTCCCTCTGAAGTACCAGAACCAGGCCTTGGCGGGTTTAAACTACTAGTTGAAAACCGATTCACACACTTTGATTCCCATTCATGAATAACTTTTGGTCAATAAGTCAAATAAATGCAAAAGTTATATTTGTTCAATGATTTTTTCAACACAACACCCCTCCAGCTATGAAATGGTAAGACCTCCGTCGCCCTCGGGTAAACAATTCCTTGTAAGGGAATGCTGTGCGCGTCGTGCGTATCGCACGATGTGGCACAGCTGTCCCCGCCGTTCCTCTCGACTAATAGGAATGAAGAAACTGTCTTATAAGCACAGATGCAAGCTCGTGTGTCACGCCCATGAATTAACACTTTTTACTGGTCATATACAAAGGTTTAAACACACCCACGTGACGCGCTCTCATAGATTAGAAGTGCCTGTTACCAGACTACAGGAAAATTGCTAATAGGCCTTCCAGAGTGAAATTCAAGGCCTGCAACATGAAAAAGCTGCACAAAATTAATTTAAAATGTAATGAAATGGAAGCTTTGAAATTGGATTTCAGTCTCAATGTACAGCATTGGAAAAGAAAATAAACAATCAACCAGATCAACTTGAACAAAATTACTCAAACTAATTTGACTATTTATCCTTGTTAGTTTTGTGTTAGGTTATTATTTGATCACAAGTGTGAAGATTTACTCCTGAATTATATTGAAGATTGATAAGAAATTTCTTATCGCCAAGTGGCTTTTCCCGCCATTGGGTGAGCCCTGCAAGGTTTCCAGCAAAGACCCATGAAAATGAAAAGTGAAATCAACACTTAAGTGCCAATGCCTCAGAAAACCAGCCTAAAACCAGTCCATGTTTTGATATAAGTATCTCATACATGTAACACTGTACACAGATTGTTTATCTTCATTGCTATGTATTTCAATTGTCATGTTAGGATTAAGTCTGTAGTGTGCACAGTGCTGTCTTAAAGGCAGTGGACACTATTGGTAATTAAGTCTGTAGTGTGCACAGTGCTGTCTTAAAGGCAGTGGACACTATTGGTAATAACTCAAAATAGTTATCAGCATTAAACCTCACTTGGTAACAAGTAATGGGAGAGGTTGATAGTATAAAACATTGTGAGAAACGGCTCCCTCTGAAGTAACAAGACCTCAAGTTTAGAATTTGAGGTCTCGAAATCAAGCATCTGAAAGCACACAACTTTGTGTGACAAGGGTGTTTTTTTCTTTCCTTAATATCTCGTAACTCGACGACAACTCAAGCTCAAATTTTCACAGGTTGTTATTTTGTGCATATGTTGAGATACACCAAGCGGGGAGACTGGTCTTTGACAATTACCAAAGTTGTCCATTATCTTTAATTCCTAGGTTCTTTGGGCTTTTGTGAAACTAAGCATTTTTGCCCAGCTTGACACTAATCAGTGTTGTTGTTTGGTTTTTTGGGGGTTATTTTAATGAGTTTAACTCAATAAAATGTAATCATTACACACTCGCTAATCTTACTGTAACAAAATAACAAGAATGTTAAATTTGTTCGAGAAGATTTTTGTTCTGTTCCATTTTTAAATATATGTCACATGCTCTTACCACTCATCCCACTCAACTCTGTACCGTTTCATCCTTCAGCAACTTTCTCATACATTTCACTTATAACTCTAATGTACCTGACTAATGAACACGTCACGATACTTGATTTATTATTGAAGACAGACAATACCCCAAACAGTACCACCTACGGTGTTTACTAAATATTTCATCATAGTGGGCTTTTATGATGATGAGAAGTTGAGAACACAAACAACAAAAATTACTGGTATTGGGCATTGTTGGCGCCAAGATCCTCAAATTTGGACTAGCCATATTGTAAATTAACTGGTGTTCAGAATGGATGGCCCAAACAAGAACCTCAAATTTGGACTAGCCATATTGTAAATTAACTGGTGTTCAGTATGGATGGCCCAAACAAGAACCTCAAATTTGGACTAGCCATATTGTAAATTAACTGGTGTTCAGTATGGATGGCCCAAACAAGATCCTCAAATTTGGACAAGCAATATCGTCAGATCTGGGCCCAATTTCATGGCACTGCTTACCACAGAATTCTGCACTTATGGAACCCTTGTAGCCCACAATTCTATGATACAATTCCGCGATTTCGAGACCTCAGATTTATATTTGAGGTCTCAAAATCAAGCATCGGAAAGCACACAACTTTGTGGGACAAGGGTGTTTTTTGCTTCATAGTTATCTCTCAACTTCGACAGTCAATGGAGCTCAAATTTTCACAGGTTTGTTATTTTATGCATATGTTGAGATACACCAGGTGAGAAGACTGGTCTTTGACAATTACCAATATAGTGTCCAGTGTCTATAAATAGGGGCTCCAAAGTCAAATTCGTTTTGAGATAAGAGAATAGATGAAAGTTCTGAAATGTTACAACGGTAACACTTTTCAGATGAACATTTTGGGGCATAAAAACTTGTATCTTTTTACATGTAACCCCATTACTTTGAAGTGAAATGCTCAAAATGCTACACAATCCAAAGCAGCTGTTCTCCTAACCAAATAAGTTTTTATTGTCATTAATTTTAAGAGTGATGACAAAACATATACATGTACCTTCCCCAGAACCTTCCTCGTCTTGCCAGTGAGAACAAACGATCTTAAGGTTTGATGTAAATGTAATGGCATGCGTTAAACACTGGTCCGCCAAACGGGTCATAATTGCTTCATAAATATAATAGGTCCAGAGTATCTTTCCATAATTCACGGCCAAGTTTGATGGCTTGGTTTAAAGGCGATGTCACACACAAACAAGCACACTGAAAATGTCATCTACATGTACAGGCAATAGAGCCAAGCTATTGACTGCTACCTGAATGGCAATGGTTTAGGTCGATGACAGGCAGTGACTTGTGGAAAGGCAAGATGATGCGGCGGGCCAGTGAAAGGAAAAGTTAACACACATTTTTGAAAAAAGGTTCACATATATTGCCTTTTTAATTTTTTCAAGCTTAAAGAAAACAAATTATCAAATTTGTTTCATATTGGTAAGTATACTTCGATGCTCAACATAAATTAAATAGGGTTATTAAGTCAACATGTGACGATCGATTTTGTTGATTTTGGGTTGAACAAAGAAAATTGACTGAAGTGGGATTTGAACCAATGACCGCCGGAAATGGCCAGCGCTCACCTGAGCTACCTAGCCCTATGTTGGCAGTCTCCATATTATGTCAATATCTTTGTTCAGCATTCAGGTGCATCAGTTTTATTGTTAAAGTTATTTATAACACAGTGACAAGGTGTTTAAAAACAATTGAAAAACAAAAGACTTCCGCAGGAGTTGTCCAGTAATGAGTTCACTGGCCCCATGCTAAAATCACTGGCCTTTGGCCTATGGTCAAGTGTAACTTTTCAGTGCTGGTTTGTGAGGTAATTCATGATCAAGTTGGCTGTCTGACTCGACACTTACCGGGAGTGATAAATGTTTGACGTCACACCCCCAGTAATTCATTCACTGACATTTACGGTCTACCTCCTGAGACTGAATGTCGTGATAAACTGACGAGCATAACTTAATGAATTACAATAAATAAATATAAATTTACCTGTTTAGAGTGAGATACAGACCTGGCCTATGAGGGTGATAAATATCCCAGAAAATATTTAACATTCATCAATTTGTTGTCATTATAAATTAAAAAAGGATAACACTTGCAAAGTAGAGTCTGAAATCTGTTTACAAGTTTCCTAAATGTTTCAACAGAACCCTTGCACTAAATAAAATGGGACCTTCCCCTTTTACAGCATGCGTGTAGAGAATTTGTCAGATGTTTTGTTTTGTTTGAAGCATGGTAATACTCGTGGCCAAGCAGACAAGAACACCAGACTCAAACTCTGGTGTTTTTGATCAGCAAAAGTGTGGTTTTGAGTCCTGTTACGCCACTTCGGATAGGACATAAAGCCATACTGTAGGTCCAGTGTGTTGTGTAATGCAACTAAAAGTACCCGGTGCACTTATTGTAATGAGGTGGGGTTCACCCCAGTGTTCCTGGATTGACTGGCTGCATTTTGTGCAACAGCAGCCTAACCCCTTTACATGGTGCTACATGTATGAAGGAATACATGCAGGTCTCATAGTTCAAAACGCAGCTCCACATATATTAACCTTCTCAAGACTCAAGAAGACGGTCAGAGCACACTGACCGAAACAGCAAGCAAATATTGAATCTTCTCAGAGCCATCACTACTCACTAAAGTAATTTTACATGATGTCACCCCACACCTTACTTCCGCATACCTTGCCGGAAAATATTGAGTGCCTTTGAGACTAACATTGGGTGTGATAAAGCGCCATAACAAAACTATAGATTTCTATTATTAGTCCCAGCCACTATCCAGGCAGAATCATAGACTATCCTTTAAAAGTAACATACGTGTGTGATAGAGAATGTGTCTTCAAATCCAAAAATAGTTTAAGAGACATACATTTTGCATTTTGCTTTGTTAACCAACATTTTAAGGCACTGAGCTAACTGAGCAAACATAAAGGATGCATGTTTTAGTTATCTATCAAGACTGGGTAAAGCTTTCTAAGGAAAGTGCCTTGACATCTGTACCTTATATTACAGGTTAGCTCAAATTACACCCTAAGAATAGAGAGCAAGCCAGAACAGAGAGCCCACACTGGCGATCACGGTTTACCCTGCACCATTGTTCCGATTTCTCAACTTGGATTGGAAAATTTATAAGGAAATTAACGTACGCAAGTATGATGTTCATTTCGAACCATACACGGACATGCACATTTTGTTGGCCTTGAGCTTCACTTTTGAAGGGGTACAGCAATTTTCTTCTGGCTATAGGGCATTTCGATTTAATTTAAATTTGTACTGGAACTTTGCAAAGGGCACCACAGCAATAGCAGATGGCACCACAGCAATAGCAGAGGGCACCACAGCAATAGCAGAGGGCACCACAGCAATAGCAGAGGGCACCATGGCATCTGCTTCGGGTGTAATGGATTATTATGCTAAAAAGTCCATTCCAAATGTTAATCTTGAGATGTTTGTCTGTGTTTAAAGCACAAGATTACTTTTGTTTTTTGTGAGACTGGTGAATGTTTTTGACATTCATGTAAGCGATCTTAAGGTCCCTAACTGCCTGTGCACCATTGAGTTGCGAGCTATGGGCAGTTCTAGTCAAATCCCTTTTGGGGAAAAGGGCCTCTGCAGGGAGCAGGGGTAGACTGTAGAGAGTGCACTCTAATGCGAATCGCTGTATTGAATTTAATTCATCAGAATCATTGATGTGGCCATAAAAACAGACAACATAGAATACTGAGCTCAACTGTCCTACATGGTGCATGTAATCTTAATTCAAGGCGCTTCTTTTTTATCTAGGAAGCTGTACTCCTACTGTTAATTTCCCTTGCTGATAGAGTCGCCAATAGAGGGCGCTATCAAACACGAATGGCTATCACCCCATAAAACTATAGCGGACTCCCATAAAACCAGTTACTGGTAAAAGGGGGCCCTCTTGTGGCAATGAATCTTTGGAAGATATTAGTAACAGAAGGGTCTTGAACCAAGATAGCCTAGACATCTGACGTCACATATGTCTGGATCCGTACAAATGTACCTTTCTCCTCGCATTTATTTCACACAGAGATTCGCAGTCAAATTCACACGAACATGTACACAAACATAATAAAATAGTGAATAAAACAACAAGGCATGAAATGTGCAAAACTAGGCACATGAACGCTGCGTGCAGACGGTCAAAAGCGCAAGTTGACACTGAATTACCTCGACCAATCATTACACAGATATTGTAAGCTTACGTCACAGCACATTTATCCAATGGAATCATTGTATCCACTGAAATCATTGGGCCTTTGTAAGACCAGTGCTGTCTTTACATGTCTTTACATATCCTTGTGTATATATAAAGGCAGGGGGCCAGTCTAGCCTTCCAACGCCTGCTTTGATTATTTTGTTCCAACCAATCCTAACTTAGTTATTGGCTTGGTTAATGCTTAGTATCAAGAGGGCAGATTGTAAAAACAAAAATATACAAATAGTTTATTTTAACATGACATACTTGCACTGACGCATACTAATCAAGTCATTTTAATCAAATTATAGATCCATAACGAGGGAATAAATTTAAGAACAGTTATTTTCAGAACATTAATTTTCAAAATTGGTATGGTAAACCTTTGTCGAGAACTGTTTGTGTTTACCGAACTAATTGTCTATTTTTGGTTGCAGCTGGTGAAGCTCATATCAGAAATCTTCTGATTATGGTCACCAAATGCGGCACCTCAGGCAAAGCCATGGGAATTATTTCACAGGATTCCTCGTTTGAAGTCAACTAATTGAGAGATAATTAAATCTTACCTTTAGCATGGCTCTTGGTCCAAGACATGTTCGAATGACATCAGCGATTGTCTAGCAAGAACGATAATGAAATAAAACATGAGAACCAAAGAATAGGAATACAGTATGAAAATAAAGCCTTACTTCTGTTTTATTTTGCTGATTTTTCTGATAGAAAAAAAAGGGGGAAACTCAGTTATCAACGTGTAGAAAAAACATCATGCCTGCCTTACGCTTAGAAGTTGTCGCAAGGTCTCTGTCAATGCACAGGCTATTGTATCGAGTAATTTGGGTGATGTTGAGCACAGTCCAACTCTTGCAAATTGATTGTTGCAAATTTCTGATGTCAAACTTTGCTATGTGTAAGACCCAGGCATAACTCTCCTTTAACAATTGGTCACTTTCTTAAATTAAAACAATTAAATAAATAAAAACACATTGAAGCAATGTGTGGTTTTGTTCTAATTTAAGCTGATACATGTAGTGCAATGGCAATACCAAGGCATGGTGCTTCCTTCTTGAAATGACAAGGGCATTTTCTCCCTTGTAAAAGGCACCTCGGTGAGGAGGTTGTAATTGCTATTGGAAAGTGTCATGGGGCACCAAGGCAATGACCATGAGCAAAAAGGAAATTATGCCTAGAGCTGTTGCCTCTGTGTAGCGCATTATCAGGCCTGAACCAGTCATTTTGAGAGGAATTATGCTTAGGCCACATTGCAAAAAAAAATTGTTGATCGTCCCCGCCCGATCGTTCAAAACCCATGTCTCTTTATACTTTTACTGCCCAGATTTTTCAGCTGATGTTTTTTTCAAAATGTACAGGTTTGAAAAGATGTTTAAAGAAGGTTGTAATTCATATTGGCAAAGCAAGAGCAATTCTTCAAATATTTACTTGGGCTACACTGTGCTTAGTTGTTTGAAAAAGTTTACAAAAAATTTCATCTAGGAGTTTAATTTGTTTGACAAAACTATTGAAAACATCAAAAACACACAAACCCTCTGTTTTATAGTGATTGTGATGATTTTCTTTATTCTTGATTTCATATTTGGCATGTCAACAAAACTTTGTTTTAAAAATGTTTTTTTAAAACACCTCCCTCCCTTCCCCATCCGCAAAAAAGGCAATCAACAATTGTTTTTGTTATGTGGCCTTGGCAAGTCATTGAGGACAGGATGCAATGTACGTTAGGATCACTCTTTGCTGTATTCACATTTTGGAATTATATAGAGGTCATGGAAGACATTACCTTTGTCTGGCCTTACTGCCACTCTAAAAGTTTCCCAAAGACTTTCAGATTTTCTAAAGAAGTGCCTTTTGCAAAATGAAAAAAAGCAGCGCCCACTAAAGAAAGTACATGTATACAAAAATATAAAACTGTCACCCAATCAAAAGCCGTTTATGTTGTATGCTCTTTGGCCCTTTTCTTTCTTTATAAAACAAGGTTGTATGTAAATTATTTGTAAATGTTTTCTTAGTAAAAGCTCAAATTTCCATGTTTGAGATGAACGATTGGATCAAAACTCAATCTTTGAGTGAAAATTTATGACATTCAGAACAAGTTTAAAGCTGATATCTACAACTTACAAGCGTTAAGACAACATTTCAATAACCTCCAAACCAAAAGACTTTAAACTTGAACAAATTTGTATTGTAAATTTAAATTGAATACGTGTGAAATTTACCCATCCCAAAAAAGGTGTGTTGATTTGCCACGAAACGCCTTATTTGGCTTTACAAAATTGGCAATTGTTGGAGCTCAGCTGGGAATATCAATGGGGGTCGAGGTAAAATAAATCAACTGGGAATATTGTATCCATTTATTTTGTTCCAGAGGATAATTACATCAGACATGTTTTGGGCAGAAACAGAAATGTAGTTTAGGATAAATTTGTTGTAAAGAAAAACACAACAAGGCTCATTAGGAGAAGTTAAAGTATTCTGTCACAAGGACTGTCACTTCCCTAGAAATTACAGAAAATGAAGCCTGAATCATGGCATACATTACATTTACAAGTAACAATTGTGAATTGTTTAAAATGCAATTACAAAAGTCAAAAATCTTCCTTACTTTAAAACAAATTAAAAATTAAAGAGAAAACTGTCTGTTTTATTTAGGCTATTTGTTTTTATTTTAAACAAAACAAAATAAATAGGAAGAGATAAAGGCTAAAGTAATTTGCCATTGATTTAAGCAATAATATATCAAGGTATCATATTCATACAAAGAGTATACTGTATACAGATGACATTTGTCAACAAAGTCAGTTTGCAATTCAATGCACATGACACACGACCAAGTTCTAGAATGTTCCGTGTACAAACGAATGGGAACCGATTTCCTAAAATAAAAAAACACACCCAAACCAAACACAACCAGTTTTTTTTTAGATTATTAACCCATTTATAAAAACAGAAAACCAATAAAATCACACTATTTAACAAACACGTTCATGTCATGTTCAACAATTTTAACATCTACGGACAAAATTTGTTACAATGGACTTTTCCGTGCGTGTGTGGGCCATGTGATAATTTCAACATGGCGTCTACCACGAGTTCTTACCTTTGCTGCAGTTACGTTGCCAAGTTGCACTTTACGGCCGCTTTCTCGCTTAGTGTTCTGGTCTGAAAGAAAAATAACCAGCGAAATTATGTGTCTAATTCATCATGTTTCATAAAACGTATATTGATTACTGAATGGGTACTTACTTAGAACCAAAATCGGTTGTCCTCCGCCCTGATACATTGTGAATTTTTGGAAAGATCTCGTTGCTCTGCAAACTCATGCCCGTGTTCACAGACGTTGACAAAAGAGGGCGCTATATCAGATTTATGATGAGCGTCTTTTTCGCTGACTCTGTTTTTCTCGGCAGCCAGGGCGCGCCAGCAGGGAGCCACCGTTGTGATTTGTGTATCTGCTGGCCGGATGCAAACAAACAAACAAACAAACAAACAAACAAACACACACACAAACACACACACAGACAAACAAATAAACAAACAAACAAACAAACAAACACACACACAAACACACACACAGACAAACAACAAACAAACAAACAAACAAACAAACAATCAAACATACAAGCAAACCGACTGACAGACAGACATACAGACACAGACAGACAGACAGACAGACAGACAGACAGACAGACAAAAAAAACTCCTGTAGAAAGAGGGAAACATTAATTTTTAGAAAACGTACCATTGGGTTTTGGAACCGTTCGTCGGTTTTAATGAATGTAAATTTAATAGTAAAACTAACCTTAATTTTTGTTTTTTTAAGTAATAGGGCCTATATAGCGTTTTATTTTTAAGCGTGTGTTACAGAATATTTCCAGATTAGAAATCACTTTGTCTAAAACCCCATCATCGGTATTCATCAGACGAGAATCGTTGCTCAAAATGGTAATAACTGTAACATTGTCAACAGTTGTTGTGCTTCTTCCCTATAAGTAAGATTGGATTGTCATAAATTTTTGGAGTGACAACCAAACAAAGGTACGCCCGGACTCTAACTGTCGAAAATACAAGAAATAATATATCATTTTGTATTGCTTAGTGATGTGTTTTATAATAATGGTAATAAACTACAGCATTTATAAAGCTCCCTTTGCTGGGAAAAAAGGAACCATCAAAGGCGCCGGTTACAGGAAGAAGAAAGAGATTAAGTTAAAGTTTTGTCAAGATGTTAAAGCAAGCAAGAACAAGTGCGGGCCCTATAAAACGAATCTTTTTTTTCAGACTACATGTATACAAAATTATTATTATCCCGATGCTGATTTACTCCCACGATCGAGGGCGGATCCAGACCAACATTAGGGAGGCAAAACTGGTCAAAGATCGGCGCGGGAAAAAGGTAAAGGAAGACATTTCATGCTAAGCAAATTCATGTGTGCTTACAGGCTTGATGAAATTGGGCCCTGCAGCTATATAAGGCTACTTTAAATTAACTTACAATTTCCTCTTATTCCAGTAAACAATAACTGTTGTATGTCGTCAGTAAAATTTAGAATTATACAATGCAAAGTAGTAATGTATATAGGCCTGCTACCTTTAGTGTTTTTTAACCGTTTGATTGTTTTGATCGTAGTATGTTCAGATACTATGCAGTAAAAATAACGTGCATTTAAAAAATAAAAATAATTACATGCGTTTTGAGAGATCGCCTAAGTTCCGGAGTGAACACTGAATGCCCAACCATGCAGGAAGAATAATCCATATAAATATTATAGGAAAACACTATCTGAGAAGCAGTTAGCCTATCATCAGTGCAGTACTGCAGATACAAATAATTTTTACGTGTACCCACCCCTTCAATTGTTTTTTTACTTCTAAGTGAACTGTTTCTCAAAATGCTTTATACATGTACTAGGCCTACTACCTAACGCTGCTGCAGAGTAAACCTAAAGTTTGTATTCATTATTCTAAGAGTACAACCTAGTTATTCCCTTTAATTGAACACCACCTGTTTGTTTCAATAACCCGCTCGCAACAAAAAATGTATTTTTATTCGATCTGACAGCGCCGCGCACGGCAACCAGCATACCAGCCGAAAAAGTCGTCTGTTCAGTTTTTGTGCATTCAGTGTACACAAGGGGCAGGAAGATAGACGTTGCATGTGTTTGATGTTTATCTTTTGCGAGAGCATGCGAGAGCAGAGTTACCAGAGAAACAGGCCGTCGTCTTGTGAATATTAGCTAAGTGACTAATTGTTTAAACAAATATATTTAAAACGTGCCGGTGTATGTAGGAAGGAGACGGACGAACACCCGCTCCCCCGGTGTGACCATGATGATGGAATCTGCAGTAAACCGTAAGTTGTCAAGAATAATAATATTATTGCGATTATGTGCTTGTTTGAGAAGCGGGTTCAGTGTACCGTATCGTACCGCCAATGGTGGGGTGGCATGGTGGTGGTTTTGGTACATGAACTGCGGGTGGGATGTGGGGGTCGTGCGCACTGTGCTGTATCGGGGTTGGTTTATAATTTCTTGGTGGAAGGCAGAGGACAGGAACTGGACATTCTTTTCCACTCGTTGTAGTGTTATGGTACTGATGCACATAAACCACTTGTTCGTACCACTCACTGGCACTGCAGTAAACCGGTTTGTACATGTAGTAGCCAGGTAGCACTGCCAGTGGCTAGTTTTACTTGGAGCCTTTTACTTTTTATAAGCCTGTTTCTCCATGATTGTTGTACCATAACTATACTTTCTTTACAAAGTTTAAATTTGAGTAGTGCCTCTGTTGTCTGTTTGTTTGGTGGACTTCTTTGCAACTCCTGCTCGAGTGTTGTGTTTGGAAGAGGATGTTGTTTTCTACAGCTCCACACAAATAGAGAGTTGAATGAACTGTACACTTTTCTTGGTAATGCACTTACTTGTCAATTGGATGACGCAGCACAGTATGAGCTTTTACTCAACTACTTGAGACTGTACCCTGTACACACACAACAAGGAGGCTCATATGCAACTCATTGCCATACCTTCTCTTCAAAATTCAACTGTACGACAAGTCTCACCATTCTAAAATCTAACACTAGAAAAAAGCTACAGATTTTACCACATTGGCTTTGCCTGAGCATGGTCGATTGTGCCAACTTTAGCAACTACATCGGTGGAAAACTGCTGGAAAACTTGTGTAACTCAGAGAAACAAAGAATCTTCAAACATTTGGTGAGGAGGAGCAAGTGTTAACTTGGTTGTGATATTAACTGAAACCGTTTGCCAACTTGCAGTTATCGTCTAGCTCTGAACTATTTGGATTGGTGCTATGTTGTGATTTGGCATGGAGTCGGCTGTACCTCAGATAGTGGTTACTTTAAATAATGTGGTGAAGGGTGAGTTGAAAACTAGGTGGAAAGGATGGACAGTGAAATTATGGCCTTCAGCTCGTGCCCTTAATTTGTAAAGCTATGTTTGGTCTAGGGTAGACTACATTTACAGTTTTAATTGCAAAGTATACGTATCATGATTGTAATGAAAAAGTCATGTCATATAATGAGGCTAACTCACTGAACTGGTCAAGTCCAACATGGGACTCTGAGGAAATAATGTAGCTCTTGATTTTGTGTTAGAGCATAGAGCTAGGACTATGGTTAGAGTAGAGTAGGGTCCAGAGGGATTGTCAACATAACTACAGCAGGCATGTAGCTGTATGGAATGATAAACTCTAAGCCTGTTACTGCAGACACGTCACCGACACACATGCTGGCTGTCTCATTATGCAGCACCCTTTGTGATGTTACGACCAGTACGCACATGCAGTAACTGGGTTTAAGCTCATTCATTATTTATGTAACAGCCACAGGCATGTTATGATCATAACACTTAGTCACAGTTCCCCTTTAAAATATTGGATTTAACAGACTCATCCCAATGACTGCAACATTGTGTACTGGTAGTGGTATAGACAATGTGACCTGTGACATCAAATGTTTACAAAAGAGCCGCCAATCGTTGACTTTCTGCTGTCAATATTTGTACACAGCCTAATGGAAGAAAACATGGAGATAGCATTATAAAAATCAAATTCTTTTCAACTTTTGATATGATGAAAGGGGCACATCTCAAAACTTGTCCAGCCTTTACTTTCATAACTTCTGGATTTAAGTGGAAATTATGACACAAAATGTTAACTTTCCCATAATGACCAGTGCAGTATCTTGCCTGCCAGACTAGCCAAATGATGTACAACGTCACACTTATTGTAAACAAAGTTCACATGTTCAATAGTCCCATGTGTATTCGAACAATGGGACCTTTTCAAGTGCATGATTTTAACTTCCTTTACCAGGCCTGATGTTTCATTCTTGAAAGGGAAAGGGCACCAAGACATTTTCTCCTTTGTAAATGGCACCTCACTCTAGAGGAATCTGGAAGTTTCTCTTGGAATGTTTTAAGAGGCACACAGGCAATGACCAGGGGTACGGCCACTTTTATAAACTCGACCTACAAGTGTAAACAACTTTCAGGAGTTTAATTGTCAGAGGCTCTTCATAAAATGTACACTGAATCACATTGCTCATGTAAAGTTTGAGTGGTCTAGGGTGGCGCGCCAAGTTTATGTAAAGTTTGAGTGGTCTAGGGTGGCGCGCCAAGTTTATGTAAAGTTTGAGTGGTCTAGGGTGGCGCGCCAAGTTTATGTAAAGTTTGAGTGGTCTAGGGTGGCGCGCCAAGTTTATGTAAAGTTTGAGTGGTCTAGGGTGGCGCGCCAAGTTTATGTAAAGTTTGAGTGGTCTAGGGTGGCGCGCCAAGTTTATGTAAAGTTTGAGTGGTCTAGGGTGGCGCGCCAAGTTTATGTAAAGTTTGAGTGGTCTAGGGTGGCGCGCCAAGTTATGTAAAGTTTGAGTGGTCTAGGGTGGCGCGCCAAGTTTATGTAAAGTTTGAGTGGTCTAGGGTGGCGCGCCAAGTTTATGTAAAGTTTGAGTGGTCTAGGGTGGCGCGCCAAGTTTATGTAAAGTTTGAGTGGTCTAGGGTGGCGCGCCAAGTTTATGTAAAGTTTGAGTGGTCTAGGGTGGCGCGCCAAGTTTATGTAAAGTTTGAGTGGTCTAGGGTGGCGCGCCAAGTTTATGTAAAGTTTGAGTGGTCTAGGGTGGCGCGCCAAGTTTATGTAAAGTTTGAGTGGTCTAGGGTGGTGCGCCAAGTTTATGTAAAGTTTGAGTGGTCTAGGGTGGCGCGCCAAGTTTATGTAAAGTTTGAGTGGTCTAGGGTGGCGCGCCAAGTTTATGTAAAGTTTGAGTGGTCTAGGGTGGCGCGCCAAGTTTATGTAAAGTTTGAGTGGTCTAGGGTGGCGCGCCAAGTTTATGTAAAGTTTGAGTGGTCTAGGGTGGCGCGCCAAGTTTATGTAAAGTTTGAGTGGTCTAGGGTGGCGCGCCAAGTTATGTAAAGTTTGAGTGGTCTAGGGTGGCGCGCCAAGTTTATGTAAAGTTTGAGTGGTCTAGGGTGGCGCGCCAAGTTTATGTAAAGTTTGAGTGGTCTAGGGTGGCGCGCCAAGTTTATGTAAAGTTTGAGTGGTCTAGGGTGGCGCGCCAAGTTTATGTAAAGTTTGAGTGGTCTAGGGTGGCGCGCCAAGTTTATGTAAAGTTTGAGTGGTCTAGGGTGGCGCGCCAAGTTTATGTAAAGTTTGAGTGGTCTAGGGTGGCGCGCCAAGTTTATGTAAAGTTTGAGTGGTCTAGGGTGGCGCGCCAAGTTTATGTAAAGTTTGAGTGGTCTAGGGTGGCACGCCAAGTTTATGTAAAGTTTGAGTGGTCTAGGGTGGCGCGCCAAGTTTATGTAAAGTTTGAGTGGTCTAGGGTGGCGCGCCAAGTTTATGTAAAGTTTGAGTGGTCTAGGGTGGCGCGCCAAGTTTATGTAAAGTTTGAGTGGTCTAGGGTGGCGCGCCAAGTTTATGTAAAGTTTGAGTGGTCTAGGGTGGCGCGCCAAGTTTATGTAAAGTTTGAGTGGTCTAGGGTGGCGCGCCAAGTTTATGTAAAGTTTGAGTGGTCTAGGGTGGCGCGCCAAGTTTATGTAAAGTTTGAGTGGTCTAGGGTGGCGCGCCAAGTTTATGTAAAGTTTGAGTGGTCTAGGGTGGCGCGCCAAGTTTATGTAAAGTTTGAGTGGTCTAGGGTGGCGCGCCAAGTTTATGTAAAGTTTGAGTGGTCTAGGGTGGCGCGCCAAGTTTATGTAAAGTTTGAGTGGTCTAGGGTGGCGCGCCAAGTTTATGTAAAGTTTGAGTGGTCTAGGGTGGCGCGCCAAGTTTATGTAAAGTTTGAGTGGTCTAGGGTGGCGCGCCAAGTTTATGTAAAGTTTGAGTGGTCTAGGGTGGCGCGCCAAGTTTATGTAAAGTTTGAGTGGTCTAGGGTGGCGCGCCAAGTTTATGTAAAGTTTGAGTGGTCTAGGGTGGCGCGCCAAGTTTATGTAAAGTTTGAGTGGTCTAGGGTGGCGCGCCAAGTTTATGTAAAGTTTGAGTGGTCTAGGGTGGCGCGCCAAGTTTATGTAAAGTTTGAGTGGTCTAGGGTGGCGCGCCAAGTTTATGTAAAGTTTGAGTGGTCTAGGGTGGCGCGGCAAGTTTATGTAAAGTTTGAGTGGTCTAGGGTGGCGCGCCAAGTTTATGTAAAGTTTGAGTGGTCTAGGGTGGCGCGCCAAGTTTATGTAAAGTTTGAGTGGTCTAGGGTGGCGCGCCAAGTTTATGTAAAGTTTGAGTGGTCTAGGGTGGCGCGGCAAGTTTATGTAAAGTTTGAGTGGTCTAGGGTGGCGCGCCAAGTTTATGTAAAGTTTGAGTGGTCTAGGGTGGCGCGCCAAGTTTATGTAAAGTTTGAGTGGTCTAGGGTGGCGCGCCAAGTTTATGTAAAGTTTGAGTGGTCTAGGGTGGCGCGCCAAGTTTATGTAAAGTTTGAGTGGTCTAGGGTGGCGCGCCAAGTTTATGTAAAGTTTGAGTGGTCTAGGGTGGCGCGCCAAGTTTATGTAAAGTTTGAGTGGTCTAGGGTGGCGCGCCAAGTTTATGTAAAGTTTGAGTGGTCTAGGGTGGCGCGCCAAGTTTATGTAAAGTTTGAGTGGTCTAGGGTGGCGCGCCAAGTTTATGTAAAGTTTGAGTGGTCTAGGGTGGCGCGCCAAGTTTATGTAAAGTTTGAGTGGTCTAGGGTGGCGCGCCAAGTTCAAGTTCTGGTAGTCAAAGCATAAGATTTTGGGTTCAAATGAGCAAGACACTATCTAAATGCTCCTTGGCATTTCTAACTTTGGACTGTATTGAGCATTGGACTTGATGCTCACACACCCTGTGTAACACTAGATCAAGGAAGGTGAATTGAGAACAGGCATTATTTTATGACCACAGATCAGGATCTGCTGTCACAGAGATCAAAATTTACCGTGGATACAGGCCCAAGGCCAGTTCAAAAGTACATTCCCTGTCAGCTCGGCCTTGGCCAAGTGGTTAAATATTGGTGATTTATGCTATTAATGGTGAGAAAGTTTTTTTGTACATGGGTCAGATCTGCCAAGTCTTCCTGATTTTGATTCTTCCCCTAATTACAATATGCAACTAGGGGAGGCATATTGGATTGTGTTTTTAAACATAAACCCCCCTTGCCTAACTGAACATCTTTACACAAAACCACAATACATTCCAACCTGTAATTAATTAATGTATTATGGAGATCAATGTTTCATAATGGCACTTTCCACTGGAGTTGCCTGTGTGGCATTGATTAGTTTTATGTAAAGTCTAATCCTTTTTATGGACAAGTCAGTGTGATAAATGGCACACCTTATTGATCAGCCGCTATATAGGAAATCAAGAAGTGTGACGACACCGCATACATACTATCATAAATGTACAATATGAACGATGAAGAAACAGTATACCTACAGTCTACATGTTCTGCTTCATGTAGCTTATGAAAAGGGTAGTGTCATCGTTGGTTTTTTTTTATGCGAATTTTTAAAGAAAGGTAAAAAACAATAAAATTCACCTATGAATGTTTCAGTTGAATAGACCCTTCCCATGAAATATGTACATTGCACATAGCGCGTGCGCACTAACATTTTGGTTGGCAAAATGAGGGAACATCGCGCTGTTTTGTACACGGCTAATGGGTGCGTGACGCAGACGCGATTGCTTGTGCTTAGTGCACAACTCTATGGCGTTTGCCAACCAACGGGGTCTGTACGCATGCGTGAATGTGATTAGCATATTTCATGGGAAGGGTCCATTGAATACAGTGTCTACGTGTTGCGAAAACAGCACAAACCTGTGACTGTAAAATCATCAAGATCATTGGAAAAAAAGTTGGGACCAACTGTATCTCTGGCCGCTGTCTTGAGTCGTGAGCGCCGTATTCAAACGATGTGGCACCATGCAATAGTTTGAAAAGTCACCTAGGAGACGATCTTTGGAAATTCAAACATGTTGACATACACGTCTCTTTCTAATTCAAAGTAGACTTTCTGATAAGAATTCCACAATTTCTTTTTGGGGTCATTGCCAAAGTATAACCCTACTTTTGTGTGTGTGTATTATGGTGCACAATTTGCACTATGGTGAATACACTGTACCTACAGTACGTATGCATGGATTACAGCACACATGATTATTTAGAACATAGAGGCATAAAGACAGTTTTAGGAAGCATGTTTTAGAATTTAATAAATTTTTAGGCTTGTTCAAATAAAAACAGTCGACAATTTTTTCTAATCATCTAAGGTTCACTTTATTTGCAACCACATACGGTTGGATTCTTTATAAAAATACTAAAACTTACAAAATACATATAACAGAAACTTTAAAATCATTAATCTATACAATATGTATTACAAAATGAAATTCTCACTTTGAATCACATAGTGTTGAAAAAAATAAAAGTTTTGGTCCAGGAAGGATTTGGATCCTGAATGTGCCCCAAAAACTTCAGCCATTATTCCAGTGGAACTTTTCCACTTGACTTCCACTTCCTTGAACATGTGTGTTGTGTTACATGGAAAGTACAGTCATTGCTGAAGTATGTAGTCATTGTTAAAAGTTTTCTTTAAAATCACAGTTAACGTGTATGTGAATCATACACTATTGCATTCACCTAAAATAATGCCTGTTGAGGAAGCAAATCAATGTTGTGGTTTTGTTATTTTCCACTCTCAGTTGGCATTGTGTGCTAGTGTTAAACTACAGTTTAATCCTAGGTACTGTCATTTAAAATATTGGACACCTTTTCTACAGAAAGGTGACACAATTAACTGCCTCAAAACACAACATTTGAAAACAGTCACTAAAACAAACACCTGTTGTTAAAAAATAAAGTGTCATAAAATTATGGCAGTGGTTCCAGCTTCAAATTATTTCAAATAGCCTAATTTAAGATTTTAAAGTGCAAGTTAATAATAAGTGTGGGTCAATGTGGACAAATTTAAGTTAACAAACGTATTTCGCTCTTTGATTCAGTTTAAAAAAATTGGGTTGGGTTTAAACCTCTAGTTGGGTTTAAACCTCTAGTTGAAAACCTCGTCACCACACATTGATTCCCTTATTAAAATTTTCATCTATTTTATAGTTTTATTAATGAAATAATAAAACCATCAGTCCATGCACTTCTCATGTTTTGACATCGGTCTCTTTATGGCGTCGTTCTGCAGAGCATTAGTTCCAGTGTTTTGCTTCAACTCAAAAGAATGATTGAATCAGACAAGGACAAATTGTTGTACTTTGTATTGTGAACACCAGCTCCGCCCAAAATAACCATTGATTTTTTGATAAATCAATAATATAATCAATTTTACAATTTAATTTAAGTTAATGTAGCTAGCAGTATGATCATAGGAATTGTCAGTTTGGCTCCAAACCAATATCAAGTATTTTCTTTTTCAATGTTTTCCCTTTCAAAGAATTGTTTTAAATTGAAAAATTTCATCTTTTACCTACCCACAATTTGCAAAAAGAAGTCTCAGTTTTTAAATATAAAACAATATTTCTCTCTGAACATTGATCTTGCTGATTTGTGGTATACCAAGTTCTATAGTATTGTTTGAGTAATAATGACCTAGTGTGATAACTTGTATACTAACTATGGGTCATACACGTGGGTGATTGATGAAACTTTTCGAGTACATTAAACAAGATTTTACTTGACAATAATAACACTTTAATCATACATAAAGTAGATCGTGCATGACCTTGGCACTGATATAGATAATCACCATGAATGTAATGAACATCCATCATTTATCATGGCCTGTCATTGTCAAATATTAGCATTCTGAAAAAGGTGTGCACGGAAAGGTGACTGGAAATTTGTGTGCACGGAAATTTGTGTTTACAGTTCTGTAAACACAAATTTTGAATTTTCTACAAAATTAGAAGTGCCCCCTACCGGTAGAAAACTATTGTGCCCCTACCTTGTGTGAGACGGTAATGATATGTAAGTGTCCTGAGAAATTATGTTGTCTGAAGTGCCCCCCCCCCCCAATCTCCCCAATAAACAAATTTGAAAAGATCTCCAAAACTCGCCTCGAGGCAAGTTTTAGTGATTCTAATTACTGTGGTGTCAGTCTGTGTCCAGTTGTAAACAATGGCAGCCAGAGATGTTATTAGTACTCGATTCGGAGCTCTTGAAGACACTATTTTGTTGTTGCTGTTTGTAATTGTGCACTTCTTGACAAAATTGCCTGTAAACCAGCTGTGTCAAAACTCCATTCAATGACCCTACCTTATAAGAAGAGTGTACAATGTAATGTTATGAATTACCACAAATCACATGCTTTTCGTTTACAAGTGAAAGTGGTGTTCATTGAGATGACAATAGGCGATGTGACCTATGTTTACATTCAAATCGTCCTCTGTTGACAAAACACTGTACACATCTTGTTTCGCCGGGCAAAAAGACGCTTAGTCATGGTAACATTGCGTGTACTTTCTAGCTGGCTGCCAAAACACAAAGGTTTTGCCGGGTGGTATGTGCGCGAATCATGTTATGGTTTTCGAGTGACGTCGGAGGTCACATCGTCTATAGGAAACCAATTTCATCAAACAGCCATAACAGCATTCCCAGTTGATTTGCTACCTTCCGCCCCGGCCAGATAGCTTAGTTGGTAGAGCACTCGGCACATTAATCTGTTGGTTGTTGGTTCAAATCCCTCTCTAGTCAGTTTGTCTTTGTTAAACTTTTTTGCGATAGCCGCCATCCGTGCCAGATTGTGAGATGACGTGAATTTCCGCTTCAAAGGTTCTTGCTGGAAGCTAGGAAAAAACATTGAAAACTCCGAAGCTGGGAGAGCAATGAACCAAAATATCTGCCTCATTTGAGAACCATTGCTTTGTTTTTCAGTGTAAACATGTTAATTGTCTGTCAATATTTTTGAAAAGATAAATTTTGCTGATCTGGTCCGAACAATTTTGAACAGCGTTTTAAACCATTGATTATTTTGAAAGGCCCTTAGCTCTCATGTGTTTTGGTGATATCTGAGTGCGTTGTGTACATCATGGTGTTTGTATAAAAACATCTCACGTCCAGTGAACTTGAAGGCAGTTGACACTATCGGTAATTCCTCAAAATAATTGTTAGCATAAAAACTTACTTTCTTAGAACGAAGTAATTTTCCACGAATTAGATTTTGAGACCTCAGAATTAGATTTTTAGGTCCCGAAATCAAGCATCTGAAAGCACACAACTTCCTGTGACAAGGTTGTTTTTTCTTCCATTATTATCTTGCAACTTCGACAACCAATGGAGTTAAAATTTTCACAGGTTTGTTGTTTTGTGCATATGTTGAGATACACCAAGTGAGACGACTGGTCTTTGACAATTATCACAGGTGTCACTGTCTAGTGTCTTTTAAAAAGCTCCTTGAGACAAAAACTCACTTTTAAATAGTTTGTTGAACATTTGTGGATAACATGTAACTCATCTTAAATTTTTAATAGATCTATTATTATTTTTGCATCGGGGATGAAGAATTTGTTTGTTCTTTTTGTACCCTTTGCACCGTATACTCAGTACTTTCATGAGTGCTGTGAAAAAAATCCACAGGTAAATCACTCGAGTGGGATTTGAACCTAAGACTTTTGCATTGCCTGTGTTTTTTTCCCACAGAACTTGAGGAAAGTACATACTGTGTTTAATACACATCAATGGAAAGGTATACAAATTATATTCATCTTTTTAAATAATTACAAGGATCGATTAAAAACTGTACTTTCTGAGTAATTTTACAAGAACATCAATTTGGGAATTTTTATTTTGCAATTTGATTGGTTGGTTATCAGTTGTACTTTTAAATCATTAAGTACATTGCACTTGTAAATACAATGTACAAATGTACATGTAACATACATTTCAGGATTGCAAAAAAACGGGCACTTGGTTTCACTCAGACAGGGACTTCAGGCGGACTATTTACTCTTGGGTTTACTCAGTGCATTATAATCAGATTATATTATTGGACTTGATTTATGGGCCATCAGTAGGTTTAGTAGATTCCGATACTGATTCGGTTGACTATTTATAGATATTTATGGAGCGTGAAATCATTGATTCTAATAATGTTCCACATGAGTCTCACCGTTACTCATTATTAATGAAAGTGCTTCAGTGTACAACAAACTATAAAGAAAGATTGATACAATGTAGTTGATACTCATACTATAGTGATGAATTCAACCGTTCCATCAAATGCAATGCACAGGTTGTATCAGGTTGTACATTTTAACAAAGAGAACATTTTATAGCTTTCTCCAGAAGACAATCAGAGCATACTGATCAAAACGTTGAGTTGAAAACAGCGGTTTGAAAACCACCCCAACTCATTTATAGATTATTATTATATAACGATCTATAAACACAAAAAAACAATTCTGTAATTTTGTACATGTACATTTGAAATCAAAAACATATACTGGTATTTGTTATCATCTAAGTAGGATTAATCGGGTTCAAATAGTTAATGAACAAATCATGATATATAGACAGGGCCAGTGGTTTTTAGCATTGGGCCAGTAAGCTCCCAGCCACACAAGTAAGGCAGTTTTGTGGTTTTCAGTTGAATCATAATGCCTTGTAATGTTGTGAACAAAAACAAATTGTGTTCAAATATTGATCCCTGTTGAGTCTGATAAATACTGATAAATACTGATATTATAAATACAGGCCTGTATACTTCGTTTTAGAAAGGGCAAGGGCACAAATGCATTTTCTCCTTGGTAAAGGGCACCCTGTGGCAATTTTTAAATTCTACTGGAGCATTTACACATTAACAGCAATGACCAGGGGGGCATTGAGGCAATCGCCTTCATTGCCTTCGTGAAGTATCAGGCCTGTCAATATCTTAGGAGACAAAGCCTCTCTACACGTATCTTGATCAGGTTTGAAACCTTGTAAATGTAGCAAGTTTTGTAGTTTTGAAGACAAGCAGAGTATACTGTTTGAAACGTTAAACGTTCGAAACGTTCGAAACCGGCTCCTGTCAGAGCCAACACTCACTCAAATGGTTGTACCCGCAAGTTTACTAAATTTTTTTAGTTTTTCTTCTTATTTTGTAGTTTTGTAGGTCTCATCTTGATTTTGGTATTGAAAACAAATTTCTGGTCCAGTAAAAAATTGAGCTACATGTAACTACCTCCATGGTACGCGTATGTAAGTCTCCCACCAGTCTAATATATTTCCCTCCAATGTAATAAGGAAGTGCTTGTGTTTTTAGAGTACACACGTACTAATTAAACATGCATTTTGTTTTGATAAAGGTCCCTTATGATTAGCAATGTAAATTTCGAGTAAGAAGCAGAAGCAGCAGTAGTTTATCACACAGCAGGCCCCAAGCAATAGCCTCCCTTGGATAAACCTCACATGTTTAATTAAACTTTAAGATCATTTACTACAGTATTTGAGTAGGTCAGAGATATGTGTATTGACTGTTACACTCTGGTGGAGCACACAACTCAGGTCAAGCAAGTTTAAAGGCACTGGACATAAGTGGTCATTGTCAAAGACAAGTTTTCTCTCTCACTTGGTGCATCTCATGCATAAAATAACAAATCAGTGTGAAAATCCGGGCTCAGTTTGGCATTGAAGTTGCAAGAAAATGAAAAAAAAATCCTTTTTGCACAAATTTACTTAACAGTGATTTCAGATGCCTGGAAAGGCTTCTCAGATTCAAATATTTCAGTTAACATATTGTAGCTCTGTAAAAAACAACTAAGTTACCTCAGAGGGAGTCGTATCAACAGCTCTCCGTTGCTCGTTACCAATAAGTTTTCATGTTAATATAATATATTTTGAGTAACCAAACGTTTCAAGAGCCTTTAAAGGCAAAGTATACATTTGAGTTTCGGAACTGTTTTATTTTTTGTATTTATTTTTACGCACAAAGAATAATCCGTAATTGGAATATGCAATCTAAAACTCATTTTGTGTGTGAAATGTGTCTCTCAGAAGCTGTTTTTGAATACTTTTCTCTATTTATAACCTTCACTGTCATGATCTTGGCCTTGGTGCACCTTTAAAAGTTTCCCATTGACTTAGATTTTCAAATGGAAGTTAACTTTGCAAAATGAAAATAGCATTCCCCTTGCAAAGATGAAATTCCAGGCCTGCCATACATGTTTACCACCGTGTGGTACATATAATAACATTTGATATAATGCAGGTACCCACTAATGTAGCTCTCATAACGCATGCACATTATTTCTCCAGTCACTGGTCCATCATTTCTTCATAAGCCTCTCCTTGCCGTCTGAAGCTCCTGGGAGGACATGCATGCAGTCTGGCTGTCAAGTTACACATTAATGTTTAACATTAATCACAAGAACCACCTCTCTGCCCTCACAGGTACCAATTTACCCCTAGGTGAAGAGAAGCAATTGAGTGTCTTAAACCCTTACTCTATGCTTAAACCCATAACCTTTAAGTTGAGTTAGCCTGCAGGACTTAAGACTGGTTTATTGAAAACAGGTGGTCTGAGTTCTTGGAAAAATTTACTGTTTCAAAAAACGAATGGATCTCTTGCAAAATAGCAAAAACTTCGAAGTTTTTGGACTGGCGTTGTCCTATTTATTGTACAGATTTTTCCTTCTTGACATTGCTCACATTTATTGGTTGCTGATATTTCATGATCAAGCATGATACATGTGTCTTCTTGCTTTACTTTGATTTCGATTTTTTTTCCCTCAATCAGAATAATTGTGATTAAAAGCCTGAAATATCTATTCAAGCTTACACTGTTTACATTTAGGTCATCCTTTGTATGTATACAGTTTTTAGGCTCAATATGATTGTCCTACTATTTTCCCAATGGCCAAATATCTTGCCTGCATAATGTCAGGAAGTAAGGCATTGTAAACCAATCGTAACTCTGTAATGTTGCAGTTATTTTATTTTCATAACACCCATGATCCTTTTCATTCGATTGAAGGTCGGGCGTCATGCATTATTCTCACCATTTAATGCCTTCATAAAGCGTGCATTTTGGTACAGGTGCTACATCAGCGTGCATTTTTGTTGCCTCTTTTTGCACCATTGCATGCTAGACCACCACACGCTTGCACACATAGAACTGGTTTGTCGTGTGGCTGAGATATTTGACGCTCGATTTCACCGAGGCTTCAGTGTCTATTTGCTGGAGACGCAGGCGGCCTGAAGTTTTCAACCATTAACATTGCAACAAGCTGGCTTTTCATAGAGCCAATGTGCTTATCATACAATCTTGTACAACATAAGGCTGAGTCAAACCAAACTAGTTCTCAAAACGCTCGAACCCATCCTAAAAAAAGAAATCGCAAAACGGGTTTGGTCTGGCTATAGATTGTAAAGCTTTGGCCGGCAATGTCTTATGTGACCGTTGTCAGTTAAATTCCGGTAACGAGTAGAGTGTGTCTGTGAGTGGGATAGACGTGCTACAAACAAACCAGGTCTGTGAACTGTACATCCAAATGACGCCCGACTGCACCACGTCTGGCACACCCAAGTGCAGCAATTCTGTCGTAGTACACCTATTTGGTTTAAGTCTATAGGATTTGAGGCAATGCATGGTGAGGTATCAATGTATATTTGGTTTGCGGTAACACCATGTGTGTATCTACTTGCCAGGTAGAGTTGTTCTTAGGGAACTGTCTTGCTTTATTCTACTGCCATGGAGTAGATAATCGGAGGTTCCGGAGACTTCTCAGTTCTGAAAAGAACTGTCCTGCTTATTAACTATTACCAGGGCGGATGGTATAGAAATTAGACTGGACTACTACTTTAGCTTAAAGGATCATAATTAACTGTACTGCCGCGGAGTCAGTTCTGAAATTGGTCTCAACGTTTCGACTAGCTTGCTCTAGTCATCGTCAGGAGACTGGTTTAAGTCTGTTGCCACTTTGTCTAATTCATTAAGTTTGTAAACAGACCGTAAAAGGTTGCGTCCACACAGTTTAAGCCCAATTTTTCAGAATGTAGGAGAAAGAGTTTGGTGTGATGGGGGCATTGTGATTCTGTTTTCCTTGTATTAAACAAAAAATTCAACATTTTGCATTGGTGTATTAAATGAAGAGAATATTTTTATTAGTATGAAAGATGGAATGTTCCATTCAACTCATTTTGCCTCGTTGAATGGAACATTCCATCTTTTAACTCATGACATTTTTGTATGATTGACATCTGTGTAAACACATGTACTACGAGCACCCTTTAGCTGAAACATAGTAAAGTACGACTTACATATTGTTGTCATGTAATGATAATGTGCAGGACAGTTATGGATGTAATGTACCAGTAAATTGCAAAATCATTGAGAAAGGGCCACCTTTTTTTTATCCCATCTCATTGTGTTTTGTAACTTGTTAAAGACAGACAGTTCAGGACTAGTAAATTACATTTAGGGGAATTCCCATCGCATTGTGTTTTGTAACTTGTTAAAGACAGACAGTTCAGGACTAGTAAATTACATTTAGGGGAATTCCCATCGCATTGTGTTTTGTAACTTGTTAAAGACAGACAGTTCAGGACTAGTAAATTACATTTAGGGGAATTCGGGTGTTGTATCTGTTACATAATAGTTATTTTGTTAAGATAATCCCATGTCAATAATTGATTGCAAACTGTAAGAAATGAGTATTAATTCTTCATCAAATGACAGTCCATTAGTTTCCAGTGTTTACAATGAACAGTGCTCTATGGTTACTGTCCAGTCCCACTTGTGTACTTACTGTAACTTATTTCCAACCTTAGCCACTCTTTAGTTGGGCTCAATGAATGCGACCAAAGTTCAACTGTATTGACTTGTTTAGATTTCAAGTCCGATCGCATGCCAAATCGCCATCAGAATTCAGAATACACACAGTGTCCATGGTCTGGAAGCACAGCCACCAGATGACAGCGCTGTTTTCCCCTTTGTGAATTATTTATTACATTGGTCATAAAATGATGCTCTGTCAGTGTCAGTAGTAGTTGTATTGCAGCTGAGGGTGTGGACAACACGATATTGAAAGGGAGACTTTACGCTAAGCCCCTCTCTTGCAAGAAACACATAGATTGGACGTATGTGGATACTCACACGTCAAAATGACGCAGATGTATTTATCAAAGAAAAGGAAGCCACTACTGAGTAAGTGTTAAAGAAACAGAGACATTGTGTATGTTATTGATATTAAATGTATGGCTTTGTTATAAAATATCAAGCTACAGTAAGTTGTAACATCTGTAATTAAGGGTCTACATGTACGCATCTGTATGCAGTTGTTTACATTTAGGAACATAATATGTGCATTTATAACACTGTACATATGCCTACTGCTTTTAAAATATTGTTGACATAGGTTGTCATTTTAGTTGAATGCCATAGCGCGTAGCTTTTAACTTAGAGGTCACTCAGAATAGTCAATGTTTGAATATATCTAAGAAGGAACTGAATATGGAATTTCATTTTTCGAGTATAGTAATAGTTGAAAGATAAATTTAGAAAAATGGAAAAGTGAATATTAAATATATTTCATATATGTCATGTCTGTGCAATTATTTTGAGTAATTACCAATAGTGTCCACTGCCTTTAACTGTTTTTTTTGACCAAGCACAAAAAGAAAATTGGTCTTTTAGGCGAGTGCACTTTGATACTTGACAGAATTGAAAGATATTTACTAGACTCAAAGTCAACACTTAAACATCAGAAAGGATATTCAATTGAAAAAGACAGTTGGACTTGTCGGTTTGTGAGTTTACATGGCCTGTGGTCCAGTGTAAAGTTCAAGCCCTGGCACTATGTGAAATTTCATGTTCCAAGGGGCAAATTAATATTCATATTACAAAGGACTCGTCCGTTTGGAAATCTTGATGATTATGTGAATACTGTGGATCGGAGGGGCACCAAGGCAAAGTACAGGAGTAACACTTGACGCCCCATGCACTCCATGGCCTCCATTGGCCTCTGTAGGAATCTAGGGCTCGATTGCACGAAGCATTATGAGTTATCTTAAAGGCAGTGGCCACTATTGGTAATTACTCAAAATAATTATTAGCATAAAACCTTACTTGGTAACTAGTAATGGGGAGTGGTTGATAGTATTAAACTTTGTCAGAAATGGCTCCCTCTGAAGTAACATAGTTTCTGAGAAAGAAGTAATTTTCCACGAATTTGAATTTGAGACCTCGGAATATAATTAAAATTGAGTATCTGAAAGCACACAACTTCTTGTGACAAGGGTGTTTTTTATCATTATTATCTCGCAACTTTGAGGACCAATTGATTATTATCTCGCAACTTTGAGGACCAATTGAGCTCAAATTTTCACAGATTTGTCATTTTATGCATATACGTTGAGATACATCGTGTGGGAAGACTGGTCTTTGACAGTTACCGATAGTGTCCAGTGTCTTCAATGTTGAGATACATCGTGTGGGAAGACTGGTCTTTGACAGTTACCGATAGTGTCCAGTGTCTTTATTTAAGAAGTTCTATGAAATTGGGCCTGATGGACTGACACATGGTTATACCATGGAGGAAGGAAGAGAAGGAGCTCGAACGACCCGCAAAACCGCAGAGTAACAAAAGAATACCCTGACAATGCCCCTGTCTGACCAGTGGAAGAAGATAGGAGACCTCCAGCTGGACGGCCGATTAACGAGCAGGATTAGATTTCTTTGTACAGAACGTGTGGTACCGCCGCTCTGCACCGTTGCCTTCGTGTAAAGTTGAATCATTGGAAACAAGAATTGTGAATATACACGTTTTCATTTACCGTTTGTGGTGTTTCACTGAAACATCATGGCATATTTTTACATTTTTTGTGACTTTCCGGTCAATAGCGGTGGTTCAAAATTTGGGTATTAGCACACGAGGGTGGTTGGTATTCAATTGTGTTTTTCGATTTGGTGGGCACAAGTGTACACAATTTTTATCAGGTCTTAAAAAAGTTGTTTTTTCTGTATTATATCCATACGACATACGACACCATGGTTGAGTGAAGAACCAAGTGCGCACCCGCAAACTCACATACGCGAGGTCGCCCATTGTCTGTATAAGGTATGTGAGTGATTACAGGTGACGAAGTCCCTTCGTTTGAGCTCTCCTCTTCCTTCCTCTATGATTATACCGTGGACCAAGCTACATGTACGTGCATGTTTTAAAATGTATACCATAGGTTGTTTTTGAGTCCAAAGATAGTGATAATGATGACTGAACTCTTTATTAATGAACTCTTTATTAATTAAAATGTTTAATGGTCATTGTAGACATGAGCCTTCAACCCAATGGGCCTTCCACTCAATGCATGGACAGCAAGATGGAAGGGTAGTGTGCTTACAGCTTATGAAGTGTGGTTTCCTTGTGCATATTTGCATTTGTACTATGTTGGGCATAAAACCACCTTGGCATAATTAATATCGGTATTCACTGATGAGTGCATGGTGTAGGTTGGTTGGTTCTCTTGGTTCACAAAGACATCTATAAAAGGTGTCTTAGATGTGTACCCATCAAATAGAAAGACAATACTTGTGAGGAGGGGGCAATGAAAAGTAAGCTAATATAAAAGTGTGTCAGATAAAGATTGTTAAAACTTTATCTTTAAAGGTTAAAGAGACGAATACCCCAGACAGTTAATAAATATTTTTTCCCCCACGAGGAAAGAAGGAAAAAAAAATTGTTTGGAAGGAGATGTACATGTAACAATAAAGGCAAGTGGTCTCAAGTGCTAACTATACTTAGCATAATCAATAGGCCTAATGTACATAGGGTACTCATTGTTAAATCTATCAGTTGGCCACATATCCAATACAAATGTTATGAGCATGCAGTTTAACCCTTCATGAAATAGAGCCTGAGCACATAAACACATAAAGATAAGATTTATAAAATGTTCCAACAAAAGACCTACATTATTAAATAATAAACCACTGATTACACATTGTAAAGAAAAGGGCATTTCGGCCTATAAATGGGATTAAAAGAGTAATGGCGTTTTTTGCAGGGGTGATGAAGGACTTTGCCTTCAGCTCGGTCCATAACCCAGCCATGACCCTGCCGTTCTTAAATGGCCAATTAAAACCTTGTGATAATTCCATAGAATTTATTACTGTATTTTGTGGTCTGAATACCCATTGATTTTACACCACATTTTACTGATCAATTGTGCTTTATTGTTGTTTTCCCTCAGGAGAATCCAAGGTGTCCAGCAACGATGAACTGGACGAACCCCACGAGGGCTCACTCTCCGCATCCCAGCCTGCTCTGGATAGACACAAGAGACGTAGCCTCTGGAAGAGCTTCAAGAAGAAAACCAACCCGATGCGTCGATGGCATTCATTCCGTAGCAACAAGGAACGTAGAGCGTCCGATGAGGTTGGGGGGTCATGTCTTTATTTCAGCCAATCAGAACTCTCGCAGGACTCAGACTCGGGCGGAGAGTACCTGACGCTCCCAAGAGGAGCACATTTGAACACGAGAAACGGTTGTCACAGCGAGACAGACTTGACAACGATTCCAAACGGGGGATTGAAAAAGAACAACAAGAAAAAGAAGAAGAGTCTTTCATTTGAAGATCAGAAACTTCATCGGACGAAAGTAGAGAGTTCCGAGGAAAAACCTAGAAACACAACAGAAATACATGTACAAGAACTGCAGGACTCGGTAAGTTCCTGTTTATACTATCGTATCAATGCCTTGACCGCTTACCACCGGAAAGCTGCAAACATTTTCAGGGATACCAGTCTAAACATGCATTCGTATAGTGTGGGATGAGTTCAACAGCAGATGGTGTGTTGACTTGCTGTAATCATGGTCCATGTTAAAGGCAGTGGACACTATTGGTAATTGTCAAAGACTAGCCTTCACAGTTGGTGTATCTCAACATATGCATAAAATAACAAACCTGTGAAAATTTGAGCTCGATCGGTCATCGAAGTTGGGAGATAATAATATAAGAAAAAACCACCCTTGTCACATGAAGTTGTGTGCTTTCATATGTTTGATTTCAAGACCTCAAGTTCTTAACTTGAGGTCTCGAAATCAAATTCGTGGAAAATTACTTCTTTCTCGAAAACTACTCCACTTCAGAGGGAGCCGTTTCTCACAATGTTTTATACTACCAACCTCTCCCCATTACTCGTCACAAAGAAAGGTTTTATGCTAATAATTATTTTGAGTAATTACCAATAGTGTCCACTGCCTTTAAACAGTGTGCCTTTCACTTGGATGGCCTATTATGTATAGCATCCACTATACTTACACTTAGTTAGCTGGGTACAAACAAGGACAGCACTGAAATCAACATTCAAAATCACGCTTTACTAGTTATTATTGTGTTACACCCAATTCCAGACCTTCTTTGCATTCCTTTAAAGAAAACTGTTAGCCCCAGTGCCAAATACCACCATATTTGTTGTCTGTACTTTGTTTAGTCAAGATTTTATTTTGACAAAGCTGTATTCCATTCAAACCCATTTTGGTTTGGGACTACACATATTAATTCAGCTGGTGGAGTAACTGTTAATGTTTTGGACAGGTTAACTTTGTTCCTGAAGGGGCAAGGCAGTTTTTCTCAGTTTCGAGGCACAGTTGTGTTAATCATACTTACGTACACTTTTAAACCATCTTTCTAACCATTTCGGTTTCAAATGCTTTTCATAACGCACCCAATCCAAGCCAACATGTCCCTTTAAGTTTCAGCTGTCAGATGGTTGTCCCGAGCTGCCTTCTTTGCTCCAGTGATTTTGATCATAGTGTGATGAGTAATTGGAAGGCTGCAGTAGCCTCATTTCAAGCCTGTTGTTTCACAAGTTGCTATGACCATACAAATGAAATAGCGCCCTCATGTGGTACTTCTCTGCACAGTGTACTCCATGCATGTGTACTTGTGCTTGTGCTTGAGAAGAAAAATATTAAATTTAAAAAATAATCCCAATATTAGAGAGTTCCTAAAAGAGAACACACAAAGTATTGAACTTGTACAAATCTGATTTACTTTTGTTTTCAAGTGTAAACAAATAATAAATTGTGAGGGTTGAGGGAATTGTGCATGTACCAATCTAAACTCCCACTGACATTTCATAGTGTCACACTAATCTTCTGTTAAGTTATAAGCTGATTCTGTCTTCCCTTCATTGCCATGTATACTTGTATAACTGAAAACAGATTTGTGTTGTAAGCAGTTTGCACAATCGAAGTCTTTTGAACACCCCCCCCCCCTAAATTACCATAAATTTCTTTTTTAGATTGCCTTAATTTTAATTAGCAGACCGATATGAATGTGCTTCAATGCAAAATATTCAAGCTGTTTTAGTTTTTTGGGGGTACTCAAACAGGATCCCTTTAACTTAAAAGAACTTTTACAAGTTGGTTTGATTCATGTACAAAAAAAAACTAGTTCTTTTACAGCACACATCATAATATCTAGACCAAAGGCACAAAATCCTTATTTATCAGGCATACTAAACCATTCCTGAAACTTTCTTTCTCCCTGGGGAACATACAACCCCAACCTGCTCAACACTAAAAGAGTTCCTTTAAATCTTTCAAACTGATCTAAACTCACCCAAGAAAAAAAACACCCCACTTTTTTTCCCTGCAAGGGACATCTGTTCAGTGTTGACTCTATTGATTTAAGGTGTGTTACAAAGGTGTGATGAGGGGGAAACCACTAAACATCCAATAGCCCAAGAGAGAGAGAGAGAGAAAATTACCTGTGGGGGTTGTCAACTGGTGTATTATCTATGATGTGTTGCCCTGTATTTCACACATTATTCACACATGATGCACGGAGACCATTTGCCGCATACAGAGCCCTATCCATCACCCTGGCATCGCTCTCCATCTCACTCCATCTCACTCCTCGTCTGTCCATCGGACGCACCTTGAGTGTGGGTCTTGGTATTACACTTAACATGACCAGCATATTTATTGGCTGATGCGTATCGAGGACAGTCCCTTTGGGAGATTGCCGGAGAGCGCTTTACATTTAGATGGGTCTTAAGGTAGTTGTACCCGAGGAGCTGATAGGGTGTGGATGAGTTTGCCTGATGGCTAGTGCCTAGAGGAGGCCGTTTTACAGATCTCGAGATCGTGAATTCGCTGACACAGTTACAGAGGACATTCTGCAGACAAATTGTTGTGCGTGCAGTATACACCTTGGGTACTTCAGTGTGTGTCTGCAATATTTTACTGGACTCGTCAGGTTTTTTATGCGAGTGGGTGTTTCTTCCTGATTGTTGGTAAGTGTATGGAAGTTTTCTCATTATCAAGAAGGAAGACTTAAATACAAGTGTCTTAAATACAAGTGTCTTAAGATGGGAAGATTGATGATCGATTTTAAGAGACATAAATTTAGGTTTTGTGGGTGGGCGTGTAGAAGGGTGTTTTTGATTTTTGTGGTAAATGTTTTTATCAACTTGTTAAATAAAAAGAAATGGGGAGCACATCTTACAACTTGTTCAGATGTTGTTTTCACAGTTCTTGATTATATTTTAAAACTATGATAAAAGATGTAGGGAATAAAAGATGGTGGTTTTAATTTTGTGGTAGATGTGACCTTGTGCATTTCCTGGCAGCCAAGATACTTCTCTGCTCATGTAAATTCTACATCTTTTATCAGAGTTTCCAAATAAATCAAAGAATCTTGAAATTGAACAATTTGTTTGCCTCCTCCCCCATTTCTTCTAAACCAAAATGTAATGAAGATATTGGATGAAGTCATAATTTTGGCATAATATTTCAAGAGATAATCAGCAATGTATTGTGTGCAAATTTAATGGCAACTTTGTGCATGGTTGAAAGGACAAATCTGGACACTGGACTGAGTCTGACATTGTATGTAAAAATTTGCTGTCGGAAGCAGCCCACTAAAGACTTTTTAGTAGCCATGGAACGATGTTGGCAAATGGTGCAATGGCAGGGTTTTGAATACAATTGTAATTTACACAGTTTTAACATGAGATTAAGAGACTTGTAATTTCTTCCCCACTCTTATGAGGACTTTACCTATTAGAAAATGAGTACATCACAAAATTGATCTGGTAATTTCCGTTCCTCTATACCTTACAAAACCTATTTATATAATGATAGGTGCAACAGGTTAGAAACTTGTTTTTGAAATTTGAGTTTTGTTTTGACCTGGCAAATGGATTTTAATTAGTTTTTCAGTTTAAACTTTAAGGCGCTCTCGAATAGTAGTTTTCAAATGTTTGTTTCTTTTAAAACTAAGCAAATTTCAATTGAAGGTGTTATCATAAACCCAGCTTCATTGTTTCAAACCTAGCAGACTGTTGCCCTTAAGAATGGTTTGTCTTTTCGCTCTAATTTTAAATCTAATAACAGATAAAATTGAGTAACTCTTTGCAGATCTTGTATTTGACAAACTCAAGCACTTTTTATACATCATTGACACAGTGATTGTAAATTGATGTAAATAACATTAACATAACTGCTGTGCCCCAATGGTTTTTAGACTGTTGTTTAAATACTTGTATGAGGAAAATAATAATTGATGGTCCCTTGATCATGATCAGGGCTGTTCACATTTACAACGTTACATACATAACGCACACAAAATGAACTGTACAAGTGTACTGCTATATTATCCAAATTGATTTACATAAGTTAGCTATAAAATGGAATTCTTGAGTTCTGAATTCCCAGGGTACTATTAATTATAGTGGCCACTGTTTGTCTATTAAAATGTACATTGTATTGTACCAGGAGAAACAGCAAATTTACTTAAAGACACTGGACACTATTGGTAATTGTCAAAGACAAGTGTTCTCACTTGGTGTATCTCAACATACATGCAAAAAAAATAAAACTGTGAATATCTGAGCTCAATTGGTTGTCGAAGTTGCAAGATATTAATTAGAGAAAAAACACCCTTGTCACACGAAGTTGTGTGCTTTCAGATGCTTGATTTAAAAATCAAAATCTAAATCTGAGGTTGCGAAATCAAATTCGTGGGAAATTACTTCTTTCTTGAACACTACGACACTTCAGAGGGAGCCGTTTCTCACAATGTTTTATACTATCAACTAATTACTATCAACCTCTCCCCATTAATCGTTACCAAGTCAGGTTTTATGCTATTAATTATTTTGAGTAATTAACAATAGTGTCTACTGCCTTTAAACACATGTCTTTGTCTGAGTCGTCTGATTGTTGAGTCATGGACAATAAAAAGTTCATGTAAACGAAGTGATACCACAAATACCAGTAAATAAATATAAACAAAATATAGATATTCTAATCAAGTGGGATTATAACCTTGTAATCCCTGCAACAGAGGTGATTAACCTTGATCTAGTGGTTATAGACTGCAGGGGTGCGTTCCACTCGCCCAAACATTGCCAACAGTTGCGCACTTTCGCCAACAATTTCAAGTGGAACGAGTTGTGTGCCGCCACCGTTGACGAACGTTGGCAACTTTACACGAACATACTTCTGAGGTGTTGGCGAGTGGTTTTTAAAATGGCGGACAAGCATACGGTATTATTTCTTTGTCACAAACATGTATTACCATAATAACAAATAGAGTTTCAAATCCTACTTAAGCTTTTCCTTAGCCAACTTATTAAAGTATACAAGCTGTCTTTGCACTAACTTGTCATGTCCTGAATCAGCAGGGTCTTTGGTACTTCATCTTTCTTTACATTAACCAACATGTAAAAGGATAATTATATTTGATTATAACAATGCATTTTCACATGCTATAGGATTTTCAAGTTTGTTGTGCTGATGGAAATACAACACACCGACAGCGTGCAACAGTTGTTGGCTCGAAAAACCATGTGATATTGTTATTGAAAAAAAAAAAAAAAAAAAAAAGAATAACAAGAAACCCTATGTTTTTCTTCCCTCAAGAGTTCCACAGTTCTTATCTTACTTAAATTCTGAATATTAGGTACACATTTAAGTTAGTCATAGGCCTACACAGTGCGTCCTGAGCAATGCTGTTTTGTAAGAAGACATAATTATGAGTACTAGAACTTTAATCCCAACCAGATTTAAGTGGGATTATCTGTGGCAATAAATGCATTTTGCAATCTTTGGCTCGGAAGGAACTTCGTCATAATTGAACCTTTTCTGGCTAGTGAGTCATCCGATTTTTGTCTTACAGTGCTGCAGTGCTCTTTGTTTTGAATATTTCTCGTAAGAATGTACCAAATTAGGGGGGGGGGGTTGTGATTCATTGGTAATCAGATCTTCTTCCCAAAAATGACAGTGATACATCATCATACCAAACGAATAAATCCAAAATATTAGTTTCCTGATGCTTTCAGTTTTGAAGTTTTGTCCAAATAGCCCTTGTGAAACGAAAAGTACATTCCCTGTAAACACAAAAATGTGCGCCAAGCTCGTCCCAACAAAAGTAAAACATTTTTTTAAACCTCCAGTAAGGCTTAAAACAAAAATAAAATAATAAAATTGGGATCTCGTTACGCGGACCTGAACGTTTGACGAACAGTGCCCTTGTGCCATTTTCAATGCCTCATAACTAAATGCGCCCTTAAGATTCTATGAATTTAACAAGTTCACATGAAAGAGCTTGCATCCCTTTAACAAATTGAAGTGCAAAGTGTGTGGGATCTCGTTGGCGCAGAGAGACAATAGGGGTTGAAGTTCAAATTTTACCAATATGTTGTGTTTTTGCATCTCCGTAACCTTGCGCGCCAACATCAATTTTTTTTTATGGCAACCGGGTTTTGAAACAGTTTTCATCTAATGACAAATGAAAAAAAGAATCTTAGGATCCCTGCAATTTGCTTGTCAAAAGATTTTTGTGAAAATTGTCTTCTAAGTATTGCCATTCCACACATTTGGGTCTAGAATTGGCACAACATTCACTTTTCTCATCACTGTAAGTATCTGTGCCAACAAGATCCCATTAATGGTTTCTTGTATTTGGTTAAGTTGAGTGTTCCTAAACAGATTTCAATTGAATAATAAGCGGGATCATGTTGCCCCACCAACAAAGGTCAAAGGTCATATGAAAGTACACTAATGCCTATTTCGGGCGATTTTGCGTCGTCTAGAAATCCACGCGCCAATATGATCCCATTAAATTGTCTGCATTTTATGATTAATATAGATTCTCAGCAACACATATAAAGCAAATTTGTTTAAATGTGTGTAAAAGTGTTTCAGCTTTTACACCATCATGTCCAAACCACTATTATGACTTCCCACCAGTCGACTGTGGCCGGAGCTTGACACATTTTAATTAAAAATGTCCATGTACACAGTTTTGTTTGTACAAAAGGTGTAAACACGATAATACACAGGTTTACTAAACAAAAACAACTGTGCAAGTGTGCACTGCTTATGTGGGACAGAAACGCTTCATACTGCGTGCTGCACAAAATATCTGTTGGAACAGTGTGTTGGTTTAAAACATCCATTAAAGATTTTCGTTTCAAAATGTTCATCGTAAAGTACTGTTATATTTCAGCAGTCGATTGCAAATTTGTTTATAACAGTTTATATGTAAATGAAATGCAAATAGAGTTCTCATGAGCAGAACAGATGTGTTTGCTGATTTGCTAGCCATCAATTTTCCACTCCACGGCAGAGTTGTCATAAAAATTTACTGTGAAGTAGTTTTTTCTTCTGCGGCCATGGGCCCCTGGATGACTTGATGTATCAGCACTGTTCCATGGAGGTGAACTCGGAATATTGTACTGGTAGGCTAGTGTCTAGATTCGCATTGCGTTGGGAGGATTGGTTGGAACAGTGACGTCGAGTGGTTTGAAAGATCATAAATGATCAGGTTTTGTCTAATACAACAGAGAAAATGGCATTCGTTGACTTTCTACTGGGGTTGAGTTTTCTGGTAAGTGTTGAATGATATTGGATGGTTTGTTGTTATTATTATAATACATTGAGTTATTATTATAATGAACTTGGTGTACAAATGAGAATGAGGATTTCATTAAAAATGTAATAAGCCTACAGATCGTCCTTATGTACACAGAACGAATGTGTAGTCAAACACTAACTGGGAGTTGTTTGTGCTGCAGCACTGTGTAACATGTCCCTTTGAAACAAGGTACTGTATAAATGGAAGACTTTAGCCGTGTTCGCATTTGTCTTTTGGGGGGTAAAATTACAGAGCAAATTTGGTAACTAGTCCATTTTAAGTCCATTGAGAACAGCCCAGGAAAGTTTCACCCAGGTAACTTAACCAAATCCAATCGAGTTTAATTGGTCTCAATGGGGGACATAAACAAGTTTGGGCATTTTAAAACATGTTGATATTCAAAGTGTACAACTTTTGAAGGGGCACCAAGGCCAAGACCAGAGCAACTGATGCCATGTCCTCCATGGCCTTTGTTTAATTCCCTCTGTTACATTCAACAAGTAGTCAACTCACAGGATTTTTTTCCCCTGTAATACATAATGTTGTCCCAACTATTGTATCATTTCCTGTTTGAAACTTACAGTCCAGTAGTCAACAAGGAATTAACAGATTCTGAAAATATCTATCAATATTTACCATCGAGACAAGTTTCCAGAAAAAATATCCTGGAAATAGATGTTACCATCGTTATTTCTACAAAATTGTCAAAGCTGTGACTGCCTCGAAAGCCGTAATAGGTTTTTGGATGGGCATCGACGAAATGTGGTCTGGCAAGAACCAGACTCTGTAGTGTAAGTCGAGGAAAGGTGTGACAATTTCGCTTGGGGATTAGGATTTTCTAGTGGTGACTGAAACCCATGGGTGTCATGCTGTCTGTGCAGAAAACACTCATGTTACGGTGTGCCTGATGGCAGTTGTCCTTCAGAGCTTACCGTAAAGCCAAATTGATTGATCCATACAGCCTCGTCCACCTTAGCAACCACTGAGTGATGACACTCACGTGGGATGAACACTTTGGCTTTCTCTCCCTTGATCAAACCATTTGTCGCATAAGACCTTCCTGTTATTAATATTTGACTGTGTGATAGCAGATAAGCGCGGTTTGTAGGGAGGAAGCGCCTTTTTCGGCAGTGGTTGTTTGTGATTTGCCATGTTTCATAAAATAAATAACAGGTTCGGTCTTGAACCAAGACTACAGTTTTTGCACTGCACTACGCACAGAATGAGCAGGGTAGCGACAGGGGTGGAATTTGAGTGGAAAAATCAACAAGTCTCTGCAGGGAATCTTGTTCCAAAAAAAACGTTTACTGGGCACAAATTTGTGGAACAGGCTGGGACTTAGGCCAAAATAAACTCAGCTGTGTCAAGACTTCATAGGGGTTGTGTGTCATTCCTTTCCTTAAAAAAATTTCAATGCAATATTTGTCCACAACAGTCTCAAGGGTCCTCACAAAATCACAAACACAAACACTCTGATGGAAATTTGCATCTGGGATAAAGAATATTAATTTTGGTTTTACCCAATACGCTGATGTGTGTTTATACTCAGTACTTTCCCGAGCTCTGTGATTTTTCCAACATTATTTTATTTGACAAAAAAGGAAATATAATTTTGCAAGAAATGTATGACGTGGCGTGCGTTATGTAGGGACCAGGTGTTTGATTATTTGCACTCATGTGAAAGCTTTCAAGCGTGTAGGTGCGATCCCATGCCTCAAATTAGGACTGGTCTTACTCCAAAAATTAATGACCATCAAAACTTACTTGATTAGAATTCAGGTTCAGTAAACATTTTGAACTACAAGCCCTGAGGCTTGTGGATTCCCCCTGCCTCCGCCCACCCCCCAACTGGAGCCCTGTCTGAAGCCTTACAATAATCTACGGCACCCACAGCCTTGAAACAATCCACAGCGTTTGCAATGGTGCCCTCACATTTGCCGTAGTGCCCTGTGCAAGATTCCTGTTCAAACTTGCATTTTTCTCATAGAACTGCCATTACCAGAGGAACATTTCTGTGTCCCTTCAAGAGGGAAGTTCAAGGCCTGCTGACATTGGGAAAGTCTGCCCTAGACGACACCTGTAGCTCTCTGAAAAAAACACCCAGGATAATTTAAATGTCATCCGTACTATTTCAAATTGGTTTAGTTGGATCTTGGGAACTCACAAACACCATCTGTTGCCTTATTGAAAATATAGTTATTGTTCGTTTCATTGTGTCATTTTTAATTATATTTTTGTAAACATGAATGCACTTGACTGTTACATTAGTCGCATTTTACCTTACATTATCTACGTCTACATATGGAGACAATGAAGACAATCCCCTCCATGCCTCTGGTCATTGCCTTGGTGCCCGTTGAAATGTTCCAGTAGAAATTCACATTTTCCTTATAAGTGAGGTGCCCTTTCGGTCTTGTAATTTTATCTTCGGTAGGGCAGGGCCATTTTCATTTTAAAGGGCGCTTCTATGGAAAGGGTTAGTGTCTTATTAGAAACTTTTGAAGGGGCATGAAGGCCAAGATCAGGGCACAGAGGTTGTGGCCTCCTAGTGATTCCAAGCCCTGCCCTTTACAAAGGAGGAAATGCCTTGGTGTCCTCTGCATTTTCAATAATAAGGCACCAAGCCTGGGATTTGATCATATGGGACATCATCTCATCGTACAGAATTGTATTTTCTATCAAATAATAAACCACCAGGGAAGGAAACTTTAAAATGTACCCAGTTTCTTTCTCTTGTGGTTTATTATATGATATCTGAAATAAAACAGATGATCCAGGTCTATTCAATTTTTTATATGTTTTCAATCAAAAATCAGAATTGTGTGTTGTATAGTGTACATGTACAATGTCAACTGCAGTTTTTATGCAATAAATGACAAACATATGTACATATTTCCATCCACTTGAAAATCTGTCCTTCACAACAAATTGCAGTCCTGTATCGTACAGCAAGTATGCTGGTAGACTTTTTCTGCAAAGTATTTCATAATCATAGGAGTAAATTATAATCATATGTGACGTTCTTATTTTATGTCGATGTCAAACGACACAAATATGGCTGTTTTCCAAGCTTTGGCTTAGGTTCTGGTTTGGGCTCTGTTAAGAAATGTTGAAAATACTTGACAAAAGCGCAGATTTCCCTGCTTCCCTAAGCGCCGATTCTTTGCTTATGGTAAGCAGAGCCTTGAAATTGGGCCCAGGTGTATTGTAGTTTCTTAAAAATGGTCTAGTATTCAAACCAAAAACACATACTCTGTAAATATGAATGTCTTATGCACAGTGCCCCAGAAACCATGGATTCAAGTGACTTGGAGTCAAGTCAAAAGGCTCTCCGTATTGATCATCTCTTTGTAACCATGGTAACACATCCTGTCAAGAGTGGGGAGCAAACTCTCTCTATATTTCTCCCTCTCTCTGCACCCCTGTCTGTCTTTGTTGGATTTGTGTCAAGGTGTTGACGCCATTTCGTTTGTAATTCTTGAGGGAAATCAAACGCCAGGTAGATGCTATTTGTACTGGTCGCAGTGTCTGTTCACAGGAGATGGCCGGTGAACAAACTTCCTGTTTTCGGTTTGGATGGGAGCTTAAGCCCCTTTCATATGAGAGCAATTTAGCAAGGGTCCCTTGCTTAATTGTAAGATGTTAAAAACTGTTTTTCGTGTGGAAGGATAACAATTGTTGTACTGTCCGAAGGTCCCTTGTAAAATCTTGTCAAACACAGCTGCATTTTCAACCATGCTAACATAAAGCAAGGGACCCCTGTTAAATTGTCGTGTGAATAGAGCTTTCTAACTTAGGATGGGACTAGTAAGTTCTACAATTCTGGGATAATTAAATAGGGATAATTAAAAAGCTAAGGCGAGTCCTACATGTAAGTAAGGACAAGTAACTTGCCCCAACTCGAGATAAGACTAGTCTTTACTCTTTGTAAAATCCACCCCAGCTCCTTGCTCCAACAAAGTCCCAAAGCATCAGACGAACCAATAGACTCAGAGGAAGTTGTTATTCCTGGTGCTGTACGTTGGGAATATTTTCATTTGGTTAGGAAAAGATCATCCATTGTGTCTATTGTATACATTGCTAGTAGCATAGAGTAATGCTAGTAGGTAGACCCACAATAAACACCCAATGTCCATGTTTTTCAGCAAGTTTCAGTTTGCTTCTCATTCAAAACAAGAAACTCTCCGTGGAACCATGTTTTACAGTTTCAATGTGCCATCTGTCATCTTCATTCTGCGGTTAGTTTTCCCATCGCCATACATTATGTATAAGGCATTCTAAACAGGATGAAGGCAGTGGCAGTTAAAGGGAATACATACATGTGTTGAAGAGAGTAATCCTTTGTCTTGTTGTTGCGCACTTCACTGTGTAACACATGTTCTATTTTATGGTCAATACGCACAAATTCACCCAAACCTTATAGTGTTGTAGCATTGTGTCTGCCATATCTCAAAAAGGCTTATAGAGCAAGGACTTTGGGCGTGAAACAAGGCTATCTGCTTCTTCTCAACCATACACTTTTGATTTGCTGAGATATATAGAACAAGGTGCATGTAGAACAAGAGCCTGGTACATGTTTCCCTCCAGCCAATGCTCCATCATACAATCTATACTGTTTTAAGTGATACCTTAAGCTCCCAAAGTTATTTTCATTTTAAATATTCACTTCTTGTAGCCCTACGAGTTGCTGATGTGCATTTATAAGCAATCCAAAACAAACAAACAAACAAGCAAATAAACACACACACAAACACAGGCATGTTTATGGTGCAGACCGAGGACTTCTCGTCGTTCTCCCATTGTTTGGACATTTTTCAGACGTCCCCGTAGGTTTTGTACACAAAATCTACAGAGGACTGTCCCCAGTGTGACTTTTCCCTGGATCCCTTTTGTTGCAGTCCTCGGTTATCAATAGTAGACATGCCCATGGGTTAATACGGTGACCATTAACACTGTACTCAAATTTGTGTTTAAATTTAAGAATGATATCCAATACCCAGGTGCTGCAATGGCTTCGTATGTTATTTAAGTCGATCAAAATTTACCACAGGATGCCAGACATGTGTTCACATGTCTAAGATAAAACCTGTTAAAAAGTGATGTACACATCACTGATGGTTGAACACTGCCCCCTAGTGTTCATACTCGCCCAGTACATGTATACTGCCAACTGACATCTGTACAGTGTACAGTGTGTAGCTATTAAAATGGACCACACTTTCCACACAGCCTTTTAAGTGACAGGATCTACTGGCTAGTATTAGTCACACTGCAGAGATTGAATGGCTAGTAACCCCATCACATTGTACACATGTATACACGGTTCTACATGGTATAGACTTGGTAGCGCACTCATGGCTTACCATTAATTTTGTAGTGCATTCTGATGTTGCAGGGACACCTGCAGTGAAGCCATTTGATACATTTTAGTCGTAAATCATAAAACCCCCTTCACACTGTACGTTCAAATATGCGTAGATGCTGGTGATAAAAAGGTAAGCATACCTTTTATAATTGTGTCTATTTCATTTGTTTATATATTGAGCTTGCTGTTTTTATGGAATCTGGTTTATTTCTATTGAGACACATGCTATTCTGGTGTTTGTTTTCATGGAGGAACGAATCTCCATGGTGTTTTGGACATATTTATTTGTTGGGAGTGAGGGGAGGGAGTTGGTTGGAGTTGAAACAACCTACATTATTTCAAATTAATGGAATGTTATCTTTTGAACTTCAAAATCATAATATCAAGAATACAACTGAGGTAAATCTACGGTAATGGGTAAATTATCTAAAATTTTCAAGACAGTCTGACAGTCTGGTTCCATTGGTATTTTATTCAAATGATAGTAAATCGTTCATTTATGTTACTTTTTCTTTCCAATTGTTTTTCTTCAAAGATGATTGCTTTGAAGTTGTAAGATTTGAAAATGTTTTCTTTCCATCGTGAGCCCAACAATATTTCAAACTATTTTTGTAAATGAGCGTAACTGTAAATTTATCATCATTCAATCACCACACTAACACTTAAAAACATCAGTCTTGAACCTAATTTAAGGAGTTGATGCATCAACTTGTAAACCCTTAAAGTGCTCCATAAATGGGTCTCAATCCTAACTCATAAGCTTCAAAACCCTAAAGGCCGAGTCCCACTGCAGCGATAACAAAAACGATAACGATCACAACGCAAAGAGAACGCATTCTATTGGTTGAATTACTCAAATCATGTGACATAGGCTAGCAACTGTCTTGATAGTCTCAGTAATTCAAATTTAAGTGGTAACTTGTGGTTAAGCGCGTCATTGTACCAGACATTAATTAAGACAATGGACACCTTTGGTAATTGTCAAAGACCAGTGTTCTCACTTGGTGTATCTCATCATATGCACAAAATAACAAACCTGTGAAAATTTGAACTCATTTGGACGCCGAAGTTGCGAGATAATAATGGAAGAAAAAAAACCACTTTTTTTTCACACGAATTTGTGTGCTTTCAGGTACTTCTTTCTCGAAAAACTACGTTACATCTGAGAGAGCCATTTCTCACAATTTGTTATACTATCAACAGCTCTCCATTACTCAATACCAAGTAAATTTTTATGCTAACAACTGTTTTGAGTAATCACCTATAGTGACCCCATCGCCTTCAGTGTATGCTGTTCTTAAAAGGGGAACATCACTTAAATTTCTTTGACAGACATGATAAATAGATTTTTTCAAATTCTACTGATGCTTCAGCCCGTGAACTTACGGTATAAATAAGCGTCTCTGATTCATTGATGAGGTTTTAAATGCATAATTGCATATTGAGGAGATAGTTTTTCACTCCCAGGGGAAAACTGCATGGCTTGACAGAATTTGGGCAGTGTAGTTGTTACCAAGTAAGTTTTTATGTTATTTAATTATTTTGGGTTGTGTCCAGTGCCTTTAAAGTTTTTAATAAACTTACAAAATTTCCAACAGTTTGAAAACTCCTGGGAAGCTCCCTGCATAATGATGAATAAGTAATTTGAATTAAATTGGGGTCATCTCTACTCGACAAGCTCATGCTTCTTGGAGACCTCCATCCTCACACAAATCCTGTTGTACTTTTGTTTTCTGTAATGACACTATTGGTAGTTACATAAAATAATTATTAGCATAAAACCTTACTTGGTAACGAGTAATGGGGAGAGGTTGATAGTATAAAACATTGTGAGAAACGGCTCCCCCTGAAGTAAAGTATTTTATGAGAAAGAAGTAAGGCCTAAGTTTTCCACGAATTAGATTTTGAGACCCCAGATTTAGAAATTGAGGTCTCGAAATCAAGCATGTGAAAGCAAACAACTTCGTGTGACAAGGCTGTTTTTTTCTTTCATTATCTCCCAAGTTAGATGACCGATTAAGCTAAAATTTTCACAGGTTTTCTTTGTGTGCATATGTTGAGATACACCAAGTGAGAAGACTGGTCTTTGACAATTACCAATAGTGTCCACTGTCGTTAAAATATAAGGTAAAGTATTGTGTGTGGTCAAAATAACAGAAACGAATGAATAATTACTGTCTTGGGTCACAAAGGCAATGCACAGGTTCATTAGTGGCCTTAATTAGGCTCACCCAGATATCAAGTACTCTAATTAAAAAATGCATCTGTGTATAGAGTACTCTTACATTGCATGCAAAACTCATGTAATTGGAAGAGACAGGTCTGTGTAATTGATAACTGATAGCAATCAGTTGGTGTGTGCAGTCTACAGTGAAGAGGGCATACTGTTATACCTGAATAATGTACCATCTATATGGGATTTAAGGCATTGCATGGTGAGGTATCAATTTGGTTTGCGGTAACACCATGTGTGTATCTACTTGCCAGGTAGAGTTTGTTCTTTAGAGAACTGTCTTGCTATATTATATTCTACTACCGCTGAGTAGATTTTTCGGGGGACTTCTCAGTTCTGTCTCCTGACGATGATTTGAGCAAGCTAGTCGCAATGTTGAGACCATTTTAAGAACTCACTCCGTGGTAGTGCAGTTAATAACAATCCTATAACCTAAAGTACTAAGCCTGGCTGATTTCTACCCTCTGCCCAGGTAGTAGTTAAAAAGCAGATCAGTTCTTTTCAGAACTGAGAAGTCTCCCGAAAAATCTTAAAAATCTACTCGCGGTAGTAGAATATATAGCAAGACAGTTCTCTAAAGAACAAAAATCTAGATATACATAAAAAAGTAGATATACATGTACACTTTGTGTTACTGCAAAGATGTAGCATGTACATTGACTGAATGATTGGTGCACCACTGCTCAGTTTAGGCGAGCTGTTCATTTGCTGTGCACAGACGGTGCATACAAGAAAATCAAGGATTCAAAATGTAGTGTATGGAAATGAACATATTAGATTGAAACAATTTGAGTCACACAGCCGGACTGTATTAATAAACATACATTAAACACAGCGCTTGTCCCTGCAAATTGCTATGATAAATTTCAATGGAGATTGGGCCTATTAAAGACATCCAGGCCAAGACAAAAGAATGACATAAAGCTTCAATTGTGCACTACATTGTACAATCTAACTACCATGACAATCGCAGAGCAGCTCAATTATTGTGATCATTAAAGCAGACAAAAAATCAAATCATAGAAAGACAAAGTACAGGAATGATTGGATTAATTCCATAAACATATATAAAAGGGATTTCAATCCTATAGTTCTATTTTTTATACAAAAAAAAACCTAACCTGTGAAGTTTTCATTTAAAAAGGTGGTAGCGTTTTTAGGTATTGAAGACAATCTGGAGCGGTTATGTTCACGTAGGAAGAATAATCTGCATTTGAAAAACACAATCTGAGAAACCTTACTGTCAGTAACGCTTCTTAGATTCAAATTTTGGGGGATAAAAACTTATATCTTTTTCCATAACCGTAGTGATTCGAAGTAAGAAGTTTCTCAAAATGCACTATACAACCCAAAATGGCTGTACATGTCACCAAGTAAGTTGTTATTGCCATTTATTTTAAGAGTCATTACCAAACATATACCGACCCTTTAAGTTCATGACAGTGCCAAATGATCCAGAGAAATATTTGTGTGACATGTACTGTCCATTTGAAGACCTCTTTTCATTTGAAGATCCACATTGTTTGTTTTGATTGCTGCAATCAAAATAAGCCTGTGAATGAAATTGTATAAACACCTTCTGAGAGAACAAACATTGTACAGATGGCATACAAGTACAAGTTGATGACATTTTCACACTTCAGTTGAGTGATGAGTTTGTTGAAAACCTAAAGATGGGAATGAATTTACTCTTCCCTAAAAATGTTTATATTAAATTCAAGTTACATGTACATTACATTACAATACATTACATATCATATATAAATGTAACCCCATATGATTTTACGCTTCCTTCAATATTTCAACCCGTAGTGTTACATTCTACTGAAGTGATGCCTCAAGCCATGTTGGAACGTGTGGACATAACATTCAAACAGCCTTATACCTCGGGTGGGGTTGAGCTAAGTTGATCCCAACTTATATTTTTAGCGAGCCTGGAATGTTCTGAGAGACATGTACCCATGATGAAGTGAAGGATTACCACAGTAAATCCCAGATATGTACCTGATGAAGTAAGGGATTACCCCAGTTAATCCCAGATAGCGAGCCGGGATAGCGAGCCTGTGAATATCAAGGAGGCCAACTCTACTGTTGCCTCAGTGCCCTCTTGAGAAGCGTCTCAATGGATTTTGTGACTGATCTTCTACACTGTACACATTTATGTTGAATTCCAGAGAGTTAATGGCGTGGGTGTGTTGCTTGATAGTTTGCATGATGGACCACCCCACCCACTATTGTGTCATCTCAGGAATTCTTTAGAAGATTTTAGGTAGTACTTCTGTAAAAAAGAAAAGGAGGTTGTTAAAGTAGGCCTAAAGAACCATTAAATTTTAAAACAACTTTTTTTTAGGGGGGGGGGGGGAGGAGGCACCCCTGCCCAAATCGAGCATAGTATAAATGTATGCACACATGGTGCCGTGACTTAAAATGAATGCAAGTTTAGCTACCCAGACTAATTTAGTGTGTTGTTACATCAAGGTAGCCAAACTAACAAGATATCAATTAAGGGACCTGGGCAGAGCTGCGTTTAAAGCACAAAAAGTAACTAAGCACAACAAAAATATGCTTAGTAGAATAAGGTTACTGGCCAAAATACCATTTCACGTGTACCATTTGTGACTAGTTTCCTGCTAATTTGTGCTTAGCAGAAGCCTGTTAAGCATTTTTTTCTGCTTAAGCAGCTTTACGAAACAAAACTGTCAAACTGTACATGTACTTACACTGAAGTATGCACATGTGATGAACTATATATAGCAGCCTCACTTTCAAATCACCCGTGAATAAGGCCAATTAAGTGGAATGAGACTCTGATTAGTCTGTAATGACTTCAAGTCTAGTTTACAAGCTCTTAGGTTTCTCGGTTACATGTAGCTGTTCTCAAGGCAATTTGTATTCATTGTGAACACTGTCAAAGCCTTGAGGGACTGTGTGTAATGTCAAAGGCAACGAGCCTTTTGAGAAGAGTCTAATTTGCAGATGTTTGTGTTGGCATCTGACATTGTTTTTTAAATATGAAAATGTCATCATAATTTGGTTGATCGAGCTTTCTTTGTTTACTTCAGCTGGCTAAGATCATTATCATTCCTGACTTAATGCCGGGGAAAGAAACACTGAAAAATTATCTAAATTATTTTTTTCACTTGAGGCATTGCTTGGTTCTTCAGTGTATAGATTATATTATATAACACCCAAGCAGATCCTTGCCATTTGATTGGAGGATTGTCCGTCACGTGATAGCAAATAAAAGTACCATTGCACGCTGAGTCAATCACCGTGCTTTTTCGTTCCATCCGAAAAGTACCATTGCACGCTGGCACGCTGCCAGCGTGCAATGGTACTTTTCGGATGGAACGAAAAAGCTGAGTAAAAACATCACTGCGTGCGCGTGTCTTTGGTAACGCAGCAGGTGTTACTGCAAGAAGGCATAGTAAAATTACTAGCATTCGGCTTCTACAGTTGAAATTGTTTGTTTTGAAAGTTGTATCTTTCAATCAAAATGACAAAGTTCTACTTGGATGGTATATAAAACAAATAATGAATGTTTTTCATTCGTGCAATGGTGCGAATATGTTCATTCGTTGAAAGCTGGAATGTTTCATTCAACTCGGCTCCGCCTCGTTGAATAGAACATTCCATCTTTCAACTCATGAACATATTGGCACCATTGCACTCATAAACATCCATTATGTGTATATTATTAAGCCGTGGGATATTTTAAAATCATCTTTTTTTTATTGGGTGGGTGGGTCAAAACAATTTACAATTGATTTTTGTTTAAATCGACAATTCTGAATGGCCTCTCATCAGTTAATCAGGCAATCCAATAAAAACTGGCCTCGCGAAAAAGACTTGTATTGGAAGTCATCTGACCTACATCTTTATGTAGGTCCTTCAATGACAATGTTAGAGACTCAGTCAATAAGTGTCTAGCACTGGCTAGAAATTTGTCTTGTTTCTTCTCATTGTAATTTCAATCTTACATTATACCAGAAGCTGCATAATACCCGGTTCACACATAGACGCCGCTTCTACTACCACAGAAAAGTGGCAGAGAAAAAGAAGACAAAACTTAATAAATAGTTCAATTGATCGACTTTGTTTAAGTGTTGACCTTGTTAATTACAGATTGATTATGGTTGTCTTCTTTTAACAGGTTTTAACCTATGCAGGTATATCTACTTGTTGGGTAGATTATGTTCTATTGAGAAATTGTCTTGCTATCATACGGGCATGTAGGCTATGTAGAGGTCCTGGTCACCTGTTCCTCCTCGCCACTCACTGGCTTGGTATTTCTTTTAGCTGTTTTGCTTCTATGTATCTTTATTTATCAATTTATATGTTTTGTATTGTTATGCTTGTGTAAAGTCTCATACACTAAAACTATATTCTTTTATCAACCATGGAGTCATTTTTTCAGAATTCAGGGGACTGTACAGGTGTCATCCTAGTTGTCAGTTTCATTGCACTGTGTTCATTTACTGCACGTTTTCATTCCTAGATCAAGAGTATACAGGCATACAACTTTTTTAGCTGATCAGCTGACTTCCTTCTTTTTCTTTTCAAAACAGGCCATTGAAAACTGAAAAACACTGTACAAAAGTTAGATGTGATCAGCCATTTTCCTCTTTTTTGCAATTAAAAAGTTGCTTGTCTGAATACACATCCACCGTCATCCCAATTGCCAAGTATCAATTTTAATCGGAACATAAATGTGTTTGTTTGTTCTGCAGCCGTCAGCTCTCCGCCAGAAACTTCTGGATATAAAGCAATCCCGTGAGCCCCCAGACACGGTCGACTCTCAAGACTCGACCCTCTCCAGCGATGCCCTGACAAGCCCAACCAGAATCTCTGTGGATGAGGGGTACGTCCCCAACGGCCATGACAGGCTAGATTCCTCCTCATCATTCAATATTAACTCCAATAGCTCGGCAGCGATAGATGGGAAGATGCCTAAGATGGAGCGTCTCGGTGATGACCTGGCCGTCTTACCGGTCGGGGAAGTTGCTAAGTCCTGGCAGACACTTGCTCAGCAGTATACATTCTTCCAGTTGGATGTGCATTTGAAGGAAGGATGTGATCTAGCCATCAGAGACAGAAGTGGTATGTGGATTATTATAGTGTTTTATCTTTTTTCAAGGATACATTCTCTGTCCTATTTTAGGAGGGTGTAGTCTTGCTGTAAGGGATCAAAAGAGAAGGCAAATGCATGTGAGTTGCGTTTGATGAAGTATGTATTATTTATTATTTTAATGAAAAAAGACTGCATTGTAAAAGTATTGACCCAATTCACCAGGGCCCAACTTCATGAAGCCTGCAAAGCATAACAAAATGCTAAACACATAAAAATTAGGGAATAAAAGGGTAGCTACGAGTTTTTTAGCGGCCGTTTAAAACTGGCAGGGTCGTTGCGGTGTTATAAAGGCCCGAGCCTTTAAACACGGCAACTAACCGGTTATAAACAGAGTCCAGCTGGTCATTATCAACCGTCTAAACACCCCCACGTGACGCGCTCTCCACCAATATGAATAGCGAAACTGTCTGAGGTATTTATGAATATTGCTTTACAGAAGTAGTTACCAGCCAAAATTTCAATAAGTTTGCATTGTTGCACACTGGTGACCCACTCATTTCTTGCGTAGCTTTTGAGAAACTTGCTAACCATTATATTCTGCTACAGTCGTAAGTTTACTGGCCCGACGCTAAAATCACTGGCCTCAGGCCTGCAGTCTAGTATTAGTTTCAAGCCCTACGATACATAAGGAAGGCAGCAATCTTCCATGCCCGTAAATTTAATAAGACATTGATCCACCACTGTTTAGTCCCCAGTGACTAGGTTCAGATGGAGACACTCTATGTCTGGCATTGATTCATAATTGAATTGATGATGAACATTTTAGGCAATGAACAAGTATCCCGAAATGCTGCATCCATCATGCATGCAGTAGATTATGAAAATGGGAACATGGGATTGTGTACAATACTGTCCCATATGAACAAGTATGCAGTGGGTGGTTGGGGGGGGGGGGTCACAGTGGGAGATGTGATGATGGTGGATGATAGTAATGTAGCAATTTCATTCCTTGAGCTGTTCATAATTATGTTGATCATTTTGGTTTAAAGGATTGGTTCTTTTTGTACTACAAAACATAATGTCGACAGATTTACATTAAACTTGCTCAATTTGAAGAGAATAATGGTAGAAAGCTTCCCTAAAAAAAAGCTGTGATTTCCCCCAAAATCCAATCTTGTCCAAAAGGTTTTTACCCATTTGCTTGCCCAGGATAACCCTTGTGGATGTAGAAGCTTTCTTGCCTCTGTCATAAAAAAAACACACAATCCAGACAAAATTATCAAGAGCAGTCACAAATGTTTGCCTAGAACTGTTGCCTTTCTACTGCACAGGTATTTTGCATTCATCCTTCCCAGCTTTTCATAAGGCTTAACAAAAATATGTGTTTGTTTGCCGTAACTTGACTGACAATTCAAAATCCTGCCCCACCCAAACACCTTATAAATAATTCTTTATTCTTTTAAAAAGCATAATTGATCGAATCTGATTGCACAAAATGTAGAAGAACTCATTTTTATTCCATCCATCTACTTAAAGGTCAGTGAACACTATTTTTGTTGTGCACATGTGACATGTTTTTTCTAAAAGTAAATTTATTTCCTATCTACCATCCAATTACCCCAGCATATTACAGGAAACAACTTTCTTTTTTGGTTATGCCTTAGCTACATTTCCCCCCAAATAATTATAGGATTATAGTATTGATGGGTGTTTTATATCTCGGTTGTAAAGATCCGTGTCATTCAGTAAGACTGATTGATGTGGTATTGAAAAACCAGATTCTCTTATTGCTTATTTGAATGTATCTTTGATTTATGTAGAAACATCTGTCCCGTCATTATTTGATTGCACCAAGACAGCTGTCGGATTGGTGGGTAGAGAGTAAACAAGCCTGCTAAAGTGGAGGAACATCCCTTGCTACCCTCGAATTAATTAACACACGGCACCTAAAGCAGTTGCTGTGGTGCCCTGTGCTATCAGGCCTCAAATGAACCCACTGCAACCACAGCAATTGCCGTGGTGCCTTGTGATTTCAGGCCTTGAATTGATCCCTGGATCCACAGCAATTGCCGTGGTGCCTTGTGATTTCAGGCCTTGAATTGACCCCTGGATCCACAGCAATTGCCGTGGTGCCTTGTGATTTCAGGCCTTGAATTGACCCCTGGATCCACAGCAATTGCTGTGGCGCCCTGTGATTTCAGGCCTTGAATTGACCCCTGGATCCACAGCAATTGCTGTGGCGCCCTGTGATTTCAGGCCTTGAATTGACCCCTGGATCCACAGCAATTGCCGTGGTGCCTTGTGATTTCAGGCCTTGAATTGACCCCTGGATCCACAGCAATTGCCGTGGTGCCTTGTGATTTCAGGCCTTGAATTGATCCCTGGATCCACAGCAATTGCTGTGGCGCCCTGTGATTTCAGGCCTTGAATTGACCCCTGGATCCACAGCAATTGCTGTGGCGCCCTGTGATTTCAGGCCTTGAATTGACCCCTGGATCCACAGCAATTGCTGTGGCGCCCTGTGATTTCAGGCCTTGAATTGACCCCTGGATCCACAGCAATTGCCGTGGTGCCCTGTGATTTCAGGCCTTGAATTTATCCCTGGATCCACAGCAATTGCCGTGGTGCCTTGTGATTTCAGGCCTTGAATTGACCCCTGGATCCACAGCAATTGCCGTGGTGCCTTGTGATTTCAGGCCTTGAATTGACCCCTGGATCCACAGCAATTGCCGTGGTGCCTTGTGATTTCAGGCCTTGAATTGACCCCTGGATCCACAGCAATTGCTGTGGCGCCCTGTGATTTCAGGCCTTGAATTGACCCCTGGATCCACAGCAATTGCTGTGGCGCCCTGTGATTTCAGGCCTTGAATTGACCCCTGGATCCACAGCAATTGCCGTGGTGCCTTGTGATTTCAGGCCTTGAATTGACCCCTGGATCCACAGCAATTGCCGTGGTGCCTTGTGATTTCAGGCCTTGAATTGATCCCTGGATCCACAGCAATTGCTGTGGCGCCCTGTGATTTCAGGCCTTGAATTGATCCCTGGATCCACAGCAATTGCTGTGGCGCCCTGTGATTTCAGGCCTTGAATTGACCCCTGGATCCACAGCAATTGCTGTGGCGCCCTGTGATTTCAGGCCTTGAATTGACCCCTGGATCCACAGCAATTGCTGTGGCGCCCTGTGATTTCAGGCCTTGAATTGACCCCTGGATCCACAGCAATTGCCGTGGTGCCCTGTGATTTCAGGCCTTGAATTTATCCCTGGATCCACAGCAATTGCTGTGGCGCCCTGTGATTTCAGGCCTTGAATTGACCCCTGGATCCACAGCAATTGCCGTGGTGCCCTGTGATTTCAGGCCTTGAATTTATCCCTGGATCCACAGCAATTGCCGTGGTGCCTTGTGATTTCAGGCCTTGAATTGACCCCTGGATCCACAGCAATTGCCGTGGTGCCTTGTGATTTCAGGCCTTGAATTGACCCCTGGATCCACAGCAATTGCCGTGGTGCCTTGTGATTTCAGGCCTTATATTAACCCACTGCACCACTGCAATTGCCGTGGTGCCCTGTGATTTCACACCTCAAATTAACCGATGGCAACCATAGCAATTGCCGTGGTGCCCTATGATTTCAGGCCTCAAATTAACCCAAGGGCAACCACAGCAATGGGGGTACCCGGTGCTTTCTGGCTTTAATTAGCCTTCAGCACCTACAGCAATTTTGTTCTTTCAGGCCTCGAATAAATCCATGGCAATGCCACCCACAGCAGTTGCCATGGTGCCCTGTGCTTCTTGCTGAGGTATCTTTTGCAATGTTCCAATCCAATTTTACATGTTCCTCAAAGGAGTGCAAAAGGTATTTACCCAGTTGCATGCCCAGTAGAACCCCATTGGATGTGGGAGGCTTTCATACCACTGTATAAAAAGAGTGGACACAGAGGAAAATCACTGTACCCTTATTCAAGAGGGAAGTTCAAGGCTTGAACATTGACAATATCGATCATCGTCCGAGAAGCCATTTTCATAGAGCTGAGTGCACAATGTGCAGAGCTCAGAAAAATTATATGTAATGAGACGCGCTACCAATCAAAATCCCATTAAATATGCATACACTATGGTTGATCATTATTTGAACTATACATTTCTGGTACAGCCTGACTTTAATTAGTTATGCTGTACAAAAATGTTTCCTCAACCTCTTGTAGAACCACAAGGGAAACTGACTGCTGGAAAAAAGTTTGACTGGGTAAAATTGAGACGATGTAGGGTTCTTTGTATAACCCCAATTTAGTTAGCACCAATATGAAACAAGGTGAAATTTCCAGTTTTAGATGTGTGAGAGGAAAACCCCAAAGGGGGAAACCCATGGTATCACGAAAGGGCTTAAAACCCAATCCACGGATGCCAGGCTCCAGTCTTAGGCAGGATTCAAACTGAGGTCCACAGAGGGGAAAGATAGGGAAAGAAACCACTTAGCCAACTTGGGCCTAATTCCATAAAGATGATGTTTAAGCAGAACAAAATTGCTGAATGGTTTCCTGCTATTAAGTAAAGTTAATCAGGATGCCAGGTACAAATGGTGCATGTAGTATGGTATGTGGCTGGTAACCTTACTCTACTAAGCATCAGTATTTTTGTGCTTAGCTACGTTTTGGGCCCAGATCCCCATTAACTCTATTTGCTCCTATCCATACTCTATGCAGGTACGAGCGACCCTTATGTCAAGTTCCGCATTGGAGGCAAGACAGCCTACAAGAGCCACATCATCTACAAGAATCTGAACCCAAAGTGGGATGAGAAGTTTACCATGGCCATTGAAGACATCAATAAACCGTTGGAGATCTTTGTTGTGGATCGAGACAGGGGTTTCATCTCAGATGACCCCATGGGGTCGGTCCGACTTGACCTCATGTCACTGGAGCCTGAAACGTTAGTATAGATTCTCTATCGCCTTAGTTTTTATGAATCTGCTCAAAAGATTATAATGACCAATGAATTTGTCAAGCAGCATAAGTATTGATCCAGCATATCCATGGGCAACAGTAATTTGTCATTTTAGATGTGCCTGGATCTGCTAAGTAAAACAATTCTGTGCTTATTAAATTTTGACAGTTTGAAGTCAGTCCTTTAGTCACATCATTGAACTACATGCATAATAGCTTTTACTTGTGGCTGCTTATATGTATCCTAGAATGTATTATAAGCAGGTCTGAGACTTTATCGTGGAATGGTCTGTTGAAATAAGCACTGAGCTATCCCTATGGGATATTATGCTTGTTTTTTTGAGGGGGCACTCCCTAAAAATAAAAAATAAAAAAATGGAGGCAATACACAGATCCATCCGCCCAAGACGCACGTGTGAGCAAGAACACGTGGGCCTCTCCAACACCATTCTGCATAACTGAACATTGCAGAACTGCTTTTTGCTAACAAAATAGTTGCTGCCAACGTAGGCCTAATCCATCATATACATAAACTGACAAACCTGTAGAAGTTAAAGATTGAACGTCCATCTGGGTCATGAGAAAATAGTGAAAAACCCATTGCAAATTTTGCATTGCATCGATGCCCGTACAAAAATTAATAAAACGCTCACTGAGGGATAAACTCCAAACCCGAAATTAGATTGCTTATTTCTCATCAAATATGACATTTCAGACTGAAATATTTCAAGGGATGTTTTCTACTATCATCATCATTAGACCGTGTAAGTTTTATGTAAATCTGTGATCTTCACAATTTTTGTTTCTTACCGATTTGTAACATTCCTTTAAGTTTGCTTCAGAGATAGAGATTTATATTTGGTTTTACCCTTACACTAATTTGTGTTAGCACTATTTACTCGGTACTTTCCCAAGTTACAGTACAAGTTTATTGACCAATGATGAGAAGTTATCAATCCATTGTTATTATTTTTGTAATAGTCTGAATGAGAAGAAACTAGAGTTGAAGGAGTCGGGCAGCGTTGAGTTTCTTGGTCACATCTTTGTCGACTTCCTCATCTCACCCATCAAGAGAGTTGAAGATAAAGAAATGATCAGGGTGAGTATCTTGTCAAGTTTCCATTTTGTCGAGTTTTTATCAAGTTTGAATTCGTTGTGTTGTTTCTCTCATCATTTTCTCGCAACTTCGGTGACCAATTGAGCCCAAATTTTTACAGGCTTGTTATTTTATGATTATGTTGGGATACACCAAGTGAGAAGACTGGTCTTTGACAATTACCAAATGTGTACCTGCCCTTTAAGATGCTTGATTTCGAGACCTCAAAATTCTAAATCTGAGGTCTCGTAATCAAATTCGTGGAAAATTACTTCTTTCTCGAAAACTACGTCACTTCAGAGGGAGCTGTTTCTCACAATGCTTCATACTATCAACCTCTCCCCATTACTCGTTATCAAGTAAGGTTTTATGATAATAATTGTTTTGTGTAATTACCAATAGTGTCCACTGCCTTTAACAAGTCTCTCTGCCTGGCCTTTATCACACATAAATGAAGGCTGTGAAGCACGACTGTCTGGCTTATGAAATGCTGTAGGATACTATCATGTTATGATAATAGATCATCCACTCTTTCTCAGTGAGGCGGACTTAGAACGGGTTATTTAGATGGGTATCATGAGTGTTCTGTTGATGCTGTGCTGCTTGACAGCCATAAAGACACTGGACACATTCGGTAATTGTCAAAGACCAGTCCTCTCTCTTGGTGTATCTCGAGATAATAATGGAAGAAAAACCACCCTCGGCACACAAAGTTGTGTGCTTTCAGATACTTGATTTCGAGACCTCAAAATTTAACTCTGAACTCTCGAAATCAAATTCTAATATTTTAGTGGAAAATTACGCTACTTCAGAGAAACCGTTGCTCTCGATGTTTTATACTATCAACAGCTCTCCATTGCTCATTACCAAGTAAGTTTTTATGCTAACAATTATTTTGAGTAATTACCAATAGTGTTATGTGCCTTTAAGGTGATGATGGCTCGTTGAACCTGATCTAGATAAACTCAAATGATAAACAGGAACAGTTTACCAGCCAAGCGTGTGAAGCATACTGTTTATAATGACTGGTTCCCTGCAAGGAGTACAAAGATACATCTAAGAAATTAGAAACTAGAAACTCTAATTAAAGTTGTTCAATGTAATGAATTGATGTTTAAAGACTCTTTTTGAAATTTCACAACTTAGGTTAATAGTAATAATAATAAGAACACTTATAGTGCATCGGTACCCACCACAAGTGATGCTCATGGCACAAGGAAGAAACAAAAAATTAATGAAAAGCAGCTGTGAAAAGGGCTTCTTTGAGGGCCTCTTTGAACTTATGAATAGAAGACATGTTACGGATATTAAGAGGTAGATTATTCCAAAAGAAAAAGGACCAGCATGAGTAAAAGCCTTCAATGCATATTTAAGGCAATGTCAATGTACTTATCAGCAGTGCACACATTATAGTGCAGGTAGTACAGTCACTAGTGTAAACTGTCTGCACTTGTTGTTCTCCACCAGCCATCAAGGTTAATGCATTTATCCCTCATTATCATACAAATTTACATAACTATAGACAATAGGAAATTTCTGTGATTGGTGCCAGTCACTAATGCCTAATTATGTATAATGGATGACCCATCCATTCGCAGCAAGGTCATTTTGGGGGCGTATTAAAAACGGTACAAGGGAAAGTGAATAGTGTCAGTAAAAGTTGGTGTTAGTGGTTTATATTAATTCTAAAAACGGTACAAGGGAAAGTGAATAGTGTCAGTAAAAGTTGGTGTTAGTGGTTTATATTAATTCTAAAAACGGTGCAAGGGAAAGTGAATAGTGTCAGTAGAAGTTGGTGTTAGTGGTTTATATTAATTCTAAAAACGGTACAAGGGAAAGTGAATAGTGTCAGTAAAAGTTGGTGTTAGTGGTTTATATTAATTCTAAAAACGGTACAAGGGAAAGTGAATAGTGTCAGTAAAAGTTGGTGTTAGTGGTTTATATTAATTCTAAAAATGAAACAACTCTCCTTTGAAAAGTGACCACATTAATGGTGTCCTTCTCACCCAGAATGCAATATGGAGACATGCAATTATGTGCCTTGCTTGGCGTGTACTTTCATATTTACGCATTGTGTGCTACGCATTTTGCACAACATGTGATAGACAAAGTAGATTTCTGGTATATTACTGCATTTAATGATGAATATTGCAGTCTGAAAGCTCATTTACATATTTTGGCATTCACACAATCAGCCTTGTAATGAATATTCTTAAATGCTTCCTCTTTACTGTGATGATGAATATTGCAGTCTGAAAGCTCATTGGCATTCACACAATCAGTCTTGTAATGACTTTTCTCAAACGCTTCCTCTTTATTGTTATTATTATTAATAAAAACTGAGGAAATTGCAAAAAAGCAACTACATTGTAGCACTGTAAACCCATAGGCCACAAGGGGATACATGTATTAACACCAAGCTGACAACGGCCAATCTCTCTTACACAGACTTTGTTATGAATTGCACAAATCAAGAAACTGTGATTCAGTACCTAGACGACACTACTCATTCTAGTCTTTGTGAAATCAGTGGTTAGCTTGGTAGGATTCGAACCCACAACTTGTGATTGCATGAGTGGCTATTCCTCAGGGGTAAATTTCATTTACTGGGGTAGATCAGGGGTATTTTCATTTACTGGGGTAGATCAGGGGTATTTTCATTTACTGGGGTAGATCAGGGGTATTTTCATTTACTGGGGTAGATCAGGGGTATTTTCATTTACTGGGGTAGATCAGGGGTATTTTCATTTACTGGGGTAGATCAGGGGTATTTTCATTTACTGGGGTAGATCAGGGGTATTTTCATTTACTGGGGTAGATCAGGGGTATTTTCATTTACTGGGGTAGATCAGGGGTATTTTCATTTACTGGGGTAGATCAGGGGTATTTTCATTTACTGGGGTAGATCAGGGGTATTTTCATTTACTGGGGTAGATCAGGGGTATTTTCATTTACTGGGGTAGATCAGGGGTATTTTCATTTACTGGGGTAGATCAGGGGTATTTTCATTTACTGGGGTAGATCAGGGGTATTTTCATTTACTGGGGTAGATCAGGGGTATTTTCATTTACTGGGGTAGATCAGGGGTATTTTCATTTACTGGGGTAGATCAGGGGTATTTTCATTTACTGGGGTAGATCAGGGGTATTTTCATTTACTGGGGTAGATCAGGGGTATTTTCATTTACTGGGGTAGATCAGGGGTATTTTCATTTACTGGGGTAGATCAGGGGTATTTTCATTTACTGGGGTAGATCAGGGGTATTTTCATTTACTGGGGTAGATCAGGGGTATTTTCATTTACTGGGGTAGATCAGGGGTAAATCGATTCAATTGTTAAAGGGTGGGTATTATTCCTTGGGGTTGCCCTCCGGGAATAAGTGTGAAAACGGCTTTCTACACCCATCACAGCCTGTTGTATTCCTTGGGGTTGCCCTCCGGGAATAAGTGTGAAAACGGCTTTCTACACCCATCACAGCCTGTTGTATTCCTTGGGGTTGCCCTCCGGGAATAAGTGTGAAAACGGCTTTCTACACCCATCACAGCCTGTTGTATTCCTTGGGGTTGCCCTCCGGGAATAAGTGTGAAAACGGCTTTCTACACCCATCACAGCCCGTTGTACAAATTTTCATGAAGTACATTATGTACACTACATCTTGTCCAAGGTTGCTCTATGATTCCTCTATGAACTTGGCCTTCAACCGTTATAACCTGTAGTCTTGAACCATGATATTATGTGGATTTGTGTGTGCATGGAACTGTAAAGTCTGTTATGCTTGCCTTCCCCTGACTCATCATTGTCTTTGAAACACCTTGTTATTTGAGCCTTTGAACCTTGTAATTCCAGCCTCATGGCGGATCAATCACCTTGCTGTTTTTACTGTACTTGTGTTTGTCAACACCTTTTCTTTGTTTTCAGTGAATAATGTTTATTAATTGTCTTTGAAACACCTTGTTATTTGAGCCTTTGAACCTTGTAATTCCAGCCTCATGGCGATCAATGACCTTGCTGTTTTTACTGTACTTGTGTTTGTTAACACCTTTTCTTTGTTTTCAGTGAATAATGTTTATTAATTGCGCAACCTTGGCAGTTATTGTTTTGTTATTGTACCATTGATTTCTACTTCGATAATGTTGCTATACAATACTTGGTAATATAAATTATATGTACATTGTGATACATTTAGTACCATGGATGAATGATTGATAGATAACACATTTTGAAGTAGTCATGTCACTAACAATGTACACGGAAGATGGATAAATAATCACATAACAGGACAACATAAGGAAGCAAGAGAGGCAGTTGCCTCCATTGTCTTGGTGCCCTTGGAATGCTACAGTAGAAATTTACAATTTCCTCTCCCATAGGGTGCCCTTTACCAAGGAGAAAATGCCTTGATGCCTTGCCCTTTGAACTGAGAGAACCCCCCTCTGCACATAGTGAACATGGAAATGAAATCCATGGCATAACAACCAAACCCACACAAAATTTGTAAAAAATCATTGCAAAATTCATGTTCAGAAACAAGCCAATTGCGTGTTAGACTTGAATATTGTCTGGTACAGTGACGTGCTTGATCACAAGTTACCACTTAAACTTGAATTCCTCTGTCTATCGAGACGAGTTGCTATGTCACATGATTAGGGCAAGCTTTTGCGTAGTTACGTAAGAGACGGTGAACCCCCAATCACAATTCTGTATGGATGTGTATGGCACAATGGTACTAGGGTTTGCTCATCCTGGAAAATGCTAAGCAAAGGCTTGCCCTGAAGAGTCTGAGCAATTCATGTAAGCGGTACATTTTTACAAAGCAAGTCATGTGCAGCAACACAAACCTCTCTTGAGTTCATTTATAGCAGGGTTCACCTGTAAACTTTTTAGTGACTGGCCAGCAAGACCAGCTTTTTCACTAGTCTATATTTTAAATAGAACAGGGATGCTCTCTAACACTGGGCTAGTCAGCAGGACTACTTACAGAGAATTGTGACTGGTCCTGAGTTATTTGAACTGGCATTTGGCTTGAGGACCACTGTTGGTGAAGGGAGAATGCTGATTATTTCCACCCAGTTTTGAAACTTGAGATGCATTAACGCTGACAGAAATGGCTTCTTGGTTTGAGTCTTGCCTCTTGCTCCCTGGTTGCCCTCTAGCCAACTCAAGCAACTTCACTTTTTATTAAACTTGATTGCAATAAACTTGCAGGGATCTTGCAGTCAATTCGAGATGTTACTTAATATGCGCATCTTCTTGCATTTATGCATAGTACTAAAGAAAAATCTTAACTGTAAACACACTTAAAGGCATGCTAACATTCCAGTGCTTACTGTATGACAATGATGAAATCCATTGTGCAAGCGCCAAATTTCTGCACTGCATATAGCTGTGCCAAGGAAAGAATTCCTAGTAGTGTCGAGTGCACAGCATAAAGGAAGCATCACTGCCCTGCTGAAGTGATTTTGAGGCTGATTTCACAAAGAGTTTTTAATATGATTGTGATGCGAACACAAATCACTATGGTAATGGTTTAACTGTCAATTTGTCTTCAATACATTTTTATTGCTTTGTGAAATCAGCCCTATGTTTGATATTCTTGACCAGCATATCAATGTTTGTTGACAAGGTACCTCTGTAATTACACTTTCTGTCTCACTTGAATTGACCATTATTTACCATGTACTTTAAACAAGTCAGTGAGTACACAGTGGATCAACTATCCCTTCTCTCTAGCAGTAATATCTCCTGCCTCAAAATGACTGTCATGTCTGGCTGTAAGGTATCAATCATAGGTTGGAAAAAATAATCTGATAAGAGTAAATTCCTTCATTTGTTATCAGCCAGTGCTTGGTCAGATTGAGAATAAATGGGATTCCAGGGTATTAAATCGAGACTTGATCAGCAGCGCCATCTACAAGTTTCTTTATAAGAGAAGAGAATCTTTTTTTCTTAACCGGATTGGAGCGGACACTTTGCTTTATTTGATCTGGCTTTAATTAAAGTTGTTGATTCCATTAGCACTTAAAGGGTCTGTATATTTATGCTATAGTGTGTACAATGTAGGTAAACAATTACTAGCAATAAAAGCTAATGTGGTCAAAAGTACAGCAGCAGATTTGGATAGTAAAACACACTTTGAACAATATTTCACTCCGAAGTAATACGGTTATGGAAAAAGAAGAAAGCTTTTGTAACGTTACCGCGGTAGTAAACTCCTATATTGGGAATTATTCTTCCTGCGTGGAGTTTGGGCGATATCCCAAAAACGCAACCTCTTTTTGAAATACTTACATTAATATAGGACTAAAACAAAAACCTATACATTGCCTTTAAAACTTTGTCTCGGTAAAATGATCAAGAACCAGGCCTCGTTGGGATTAAACCACTAGTTGAAAACCTCTTCAACACACATTGATTCCCTTATTTGTTCATTTGGTTTACCCCCTAAATAGTTCATGGCGAACATGGATTTTGACTAAATATTACATGATTGAGGGGAAAAAATCCACTGGATGAGTTTCAGAGATTTGCTGAGAGCAACAGAAAGATTGCGTGTCTGAACATGGGTACCAGCTAAATTGCTAATGAGTAGAGACATATTTACATCCGGGCACATCCTCTTCATTTAATTGCAAGATTGAAGGTTGTGCAAGTTGCATCCTTAATGAAATCAGTATATGAATCATTCAATTTGGTTGTCTTCACTGTGCGTTTTCGTCCCATCCCTTTTTACTACTCGCATGTGTTCTTGTGTTTTCTATAATTTTTCACTTCAAAGTGCCCTTGTTTTGGATGCCAATATACAATCTTGTACAATTTGTTTAAATTTTCTTATAGTTGTATCTTCCAATCAAATTACAAAGATCCACTTTGTTCAAGTTGCAATTTCAAGCTTTTGTAAAAAAAAAAAATTAATGCTTCAATCCCAAATTATTTTAAATATACCCTGTCAGTTTCCCTTGTGGTTTATTACTTGATGTATAAATTCAGTCCCAGCCTACGGTACCCTCAGCAATTGCAGTGGTGCCCTGTGCCTTTGTTGTGGTACCCCTTACCAAAGGAAAATTGCCATGCCCCTTCAAGAACGGAATGCAAGGCCTGCATATAACTGTGATTCTGTATTTTTATTTCCTATAAAATACATAGTAACTAAATTATAATAAGCTCCACAGATTATTGTTTGTTTGATTAAAAACCAGATGTTTGTTATGCATTATGTACGTATCTGCTCTCTTGAAGTGACATTTTAATTTGACTCCAAATATATTGTATCTTTGATAATAAATCTAGAAATGCATTGGACTAATAGACCTTTATGCATGCAGCAGACACACAAGAAATGTTTTACACTGTTGATTCTGCCAGGATTGTTTATTTATGAACTTGCGTGTAGTCCACTTAGATCCATGACGCTTTACAATCCAACCAGAATATAGTCTTGAGTCTTCGTCCTACATTAGTGTTTATTTCCAGAGATCAGCGCGTCTTCCCTTACTATCACTCTCGTTATGTGTTTATTTCCAGAGATCAGCGCGTCTTCCCTTACTATCAGCGCGTCTTCCCTTACTATCACTCTCGTTATGTGTTTATTTCCAGAGATCAGCGGGTCTTCCCTTACTATCACTCTCGTTATGTGTTTATTTCCAGAGATCAGCGCGTCTTCCCTTACTATCACTCTCGTTATGTGTTTATTTCCAGAGATCAGCGCGTCTTCCCTTACTATCACTCTCGTTATGTGTTTATTTCCAGAGATCAGCGCGTCTTCCCTTACTATCACTCTCGTTATGTGTTTATTTCCAGAGATCAGCGCGTCTTCCCTTACTATCACTCTCGTTATGTGTTTATTTCCAGAGATCAGCCCGTCTTCCCTTACTATCACTCTCGTTATGTGTTTATTTCCAGAGATCAGCGCGTCTTCCCTTACTATCACTCTCGTTATGTGTTTATTTCCAGAGATCAGCGCGTCTTCCCTTACTATCACTCTCGTTATGTGTTTATTTCCAGAGATCAGCGCGTCTTCCCTTACTATCAATCTCGTTATGTGTTTATTTACAGAGATCAGCGCGTCTTCCCTTACTATCAATCTCGTTATGTGTTTATTTCCAGAGATCAGCGCGTCTTCCCTTACTATCACTCTCGTTATGTGTTTATTTCCAGAGATCAGCGCGTCTTCCCTTACTATCAGCGCGTCTTCCCTTACTATCAATGTTTATTTCCAGAGATCAGCGCGTCTTCCCTTACTATCACTCTCGTTATGTGTTTATTTCCAGAGATCAGCGCGTCTTCCCTTACTATCACTCTCGTTATGTGTTTATTTCCAGAGATCAGCGCGTCTTCCCTTACTATCACTCTCGTTATGTGTTTATTTCCAGAGATCAGCCCGTCTTCCCTTACTATCACTCTCGTTATGTGTTTATTTCCAGAGATCAGCGCGTCTTCCCTTACTATCACTCTCGTTATGTGTTTATTTCCAGAGATCAGCGCGTCTTCCCTTACTATCAATCTCGTTATGTGTTTATTTCCAGAGATCAGCGCGTCTTCCCTTACTATCACTCTCGTTGTGTGTTTATTTCCAGAGATCAGCGCGTCTTCCCTTACTATCACTCTCGTTATGTGTTTATTTCCAGAGATCAGCGCGTCTTCCCTTACTATCAGCGCGTCTTCCCTTACTATCAATGTTTATTTCCAGAGATCAGCGGGTCTTCCCTTACTATCACTCTCGTTATGTGTTTATTTCCAGAGATCAGTGCGTCTTCCCTTACTATCAGCGCGTCTTCCCTTACTATCACTCTCGTTATGTGTTTATTTCCAGAGATCAGCGCGTCTTCCCTTACTATCAATCTCGTTATGTGTTTATTTCCAGAGATCAGCGCGTCTTCCCTTACTATCACTCTCGTTATGTGTGGCTGTTGAAACATTGCTCCATCCGATCTGACGGATGTTAAAGATATTGAATGGCAATAACGAGAAACTCTAAAACTGATCAGCTTGTTGGCATTGTATTTCAAAGCCACAAATCTCACTTTTGCTTTTATTTTTTTGAAACCCAACCACTCCAATTCATAAATCGGCCCCCCCCCCCAAAAAAAAAAAAAAAAAAAAAAAAACCAACAAAAAACTTCCACCATAAATCAGTTTAGAAAACTTTGGCCGACAGGATATACAATTTGCGATTTTTTTAAATGCCTTATATCATTTTGCTGATTGAAAGATAAACTGAAATACTTGAACTATAATCTCACACGGATGAGCACACATCACTTGCCTTGAATTGTTGTATCAAAAAAATTATTAGCATAAAATCTTACTTGGTACATTGTGAGAAATGGCTCCCTCTGAAGTGACGTAGTTTTCGAGAAAGAAGTAGTTTTCCACGAATTTGATTTCAATACCTCAGATTTAGAATTTTTGGTCTCAAAATCAACCATCTATAATCGCACACATTTCGTGTGACAAGGGTGTTTTTTCTCACAACTTCGATGACCGATTGAGCTCAAATTTTCACAGGTTTGTTATTTGATGTATATGTTGAGATACACCAAGTGAGCAGACTGGTCTTTGACAATCACCAATAGTGTCCACTGCTTTTAATGCACAGTGTGAAAAGATGTTCAAATTTTACTTCTGTGATGCTAACAGCATGCATCCTGGAAACCCACTGAGTGGACTACGGTATGCATAAGGGATCAAGTTTCTCTGGTATTCAACTCAAGTGCTGCTCCAGTGCTTCCACTGAACTAGTCAGCCCTAAGGAAAAGTTACATATTAGTCAACCGAGGGCCGAGGGTAAAGGGCCTGTGAATCAGTGAACCTGCGCATGTATTAAAGTTCGATGACAGTTGGCCAATTGTACAATTTGAAAGGACATTTGGGTTTGAGTTAGATGGGATTGGTGATATTTGCTCAATGGGGCAAAGCCTGGTCAAAATTGGTTTCCATGGCTATGGATTGACATTTTTGAGCTAATCTGGAATGTAATTGGTTGAGGAGGCGAACGAGAAAGGGTGTGGGGGTACATCAAGATTTGGTTTAATTAGCCAGAAACTTACTTCAGCCTTCTGAACAGTAAAGTCATGGTTTTGTAATTTTGAGCGAGCAGTCTAGAGCATTGATGTCAAGTTTGGGTGTCGATGTCTTCGGAGTTTGGGTTTGATGTCTCCTTGAGGAGTCTTGTTTTACATTTGCTTCTCATCAGCCAGAGTGTAACAATGGGTACAATGTACGTGTGAGTGTAGATGTTGTTGGGTTGTGAATGGTGAGCAACCTGTGCATCCATTTGGTTGCCAGCACTGCATACAGTTGAGATGTTTTCAAAATGGTTTCTAATGAACAATTTTGTTACCATCTTTATGATTATTTATGATCATAGAATTGATAGGAGTAGAATTATTTATTCAGCCAATGTATAAAGTAAAAAAAAAAAACATTGGAAAATTAAAGTGCACCTCGAGCTCTCTACTCTCTTGAATTTACAATAAAAAAATTACACTCAAAAACACTAAAGAAGAAGATATAAGTCTATATACATGTAGGCTACAACAATAGCAGAATAAAAACTAGCTCCCATTAATTGAGACAACGATTAGAAGAAAAGAATTGGAAATAATCTGCCGGTGGGTGAAATTGGTCCTGCATTATGGATCTAGTGTGTTTATGTAATAATTTAAACCACTAGTGTGCATGCTTCATAGGGCTTTATTAAAAAAGTTTGTTCTTCTTCTGAACTCTTCAGGGAAGCTTACAACCTAAGTCGCCCACTAATTGTATGCACAATTAGCTGCAGTACATCACTGATCTTGGCCCTCACAGGTGGTCTGTCTCACACCAAGGTGAAGAGAAGCAATTAATGGCGGTGGCTCAATGCCCATAAGCGCTAAACCATGACTTGTGACCTGCGTGCAATAATTCTTTTCCCATTTAGCCACAAGAACTTGTATAGAATCTCTTCATCAGAAATTCAAATATTTCATTATTTTTGTCTGATAGCCCAAATTGAACCAAATTCTAGTCACAGATGGTTACAATGGTACATTTTACATGGTGTTTAGGCCGGTGAGATTATTCAGTGTCTGTGTGCTTCTTGTTGAGGCTGGTGAGATTATTCAGTGTCTGTGTGCTTCGTTTTTGAAAGGGCAAGGGCGCCAAGGCATTTTCTCCTTTGTAAAGGGCACCCTATCACCCTATGAGGAACTTGTTAATTTCATTTGGGGAATTTCAAGGGCACTAAGGACCAAGCACCAATGACCATGGGGCAGGGGGCAATAGACCGATCATTGAGCTCCGCCCTATTGCGTATGACCAATCACAACCCATTGGACAACCAAAGTCCGACAAATAAAGTCTGACATGCGTGTGCGTAATATTTTAGTTATTCTTTCGATGCACATACTCAAGAAAAGTTAAGCAGATTCCTCCTGAAAGAAGTGGTGTTTCTCACTGATGGGTTTGTTTTTGCAAGCTTTGTCAAGTGTTCTCTGGGTGTCATCAAATATGTAAGCTGATAGTCACCAGTTTAGTTCAATTTGCAGGCTAGAGGAATCGCAGTAATGCCTCTTAAAACAAACTTGATATCTTCCCTTGATATCAACTCTTGGGATTATGACTATTGGAGTGGGATGGCTGGAGGAATACCGACGTGTACTTCACTTGTTATCGAGACCATCTTATATCAAATTTAGCGGGAATTCGTTGGAAGGTGTCAAGTTGGCCTGTAAGCTGATCAGATATTTTTAAACTGATGTTTTTTGATCTTGGGTTTATGGCAGACAAACATTGAACCCTTGTAAATTTGAAAGTGAGATATAAAGAATTTAAGACTGAGACAAGCTATATGAAGCTCTGAGACTGCGCTGTTAGACAAGAAGGTTAAAGAGACAAGACAGAGGCCTGAAGGTTTGAGATTTTGGCTTGAAGGTCCTAAGGGTTGGACTGAAGGCTTTAGGTCAGGCCTCAAGGTCTAAGACTTTAGCCTGAAGGTTTAGTACTAACTTGGCTGGAAGGTATAGACTTTGGCCTGAATGTTCGAGACTTTGGCTTTAAGGTCCTAGACTTTGACCTAAAGGTGCAAGACTTTGTTTTGAAGGTCTCAGTCTTCGGCCTGAACATCTGAGACTGTGGCCTAGAAGTCTGAAATTCTGATCTGAAAGTCAGATACTTTGGCCTGAAAGCTTGAGGAAGTCTGAGATTTAGGCCTGAAAGTCTTGAGACTTTGGCCTTAAAGTTTGAGAAAGTCTGAGATTTTAGGCCTGAAAGTTTGAGAAAGTCTGAGATTTAGGCCTGAAAGTCTTGAGACTTTGGCCTTAAAGTTTGAGACTTTGCCCTGAGAGCTTGAGACTTTGGCCTGAATGTTTGAGACTTTGCCCTGAGGGTCTAATGGGTTTGAATGCTTCCTAGATGATCCTTAAAATAGTAGTTATTTGGACAAGCAGAACACATGCAGTGTCAGAACCACATGTATCCATCCACACATATATTGAGACAAATAAGTAGCTGCATCTTTACACAGGTCTTACATTAGATGAAGTGGAAGTTTGATCAACACTTCTGAGATAGGTGTGTATTTTCACAGCACACTCATGACACTCATGACACTCAGATACAAGACGGTTTGGTTCAGGAAAGGAAATACATGTATTAAGAGAAACAAATCCGATGCTGGATAAGTGTATTATCAAGATTGCATATATATTTGATGAGTATTTTTTTTGTAAATGTCTCTTTTATCACTAAGCAAACACACTCTTCAAAAGAACTCTGACATCAGATTTTTACGTAAAATCTATTTTGAAATCGGACGTTAATCACAACAAAATTGTCTGATAAACTAATAATGTAAAGGACATCAGGATGTCCATGCCACTTACCGTGTTTTCTCATTATTTCTACCTTCAATGAAAACACAACGTAATGTCGACGCACTCAGTATAATTTACGTGTATGTTCATTGTGCGTCTAAGAGTACACAAAGGCTGGTTGGACAAGGTTAGGTTTCTAATCTAATATTGCTCGTCCTCAAATGTCAGTAGATATCAATGGACTTCTTGTACCATGGCTCTGTATATTGATCTGTTTTTATTCTTCGTATCTAGTCTCTCTTATCCTGAAGGCACAATTCTTCTCTTATTTTATTGATGAAGATCCTCCCCCCCCCCCCCTCTGGTCCCGACAATAGGCATGAATAACGACTCCTGGCGCCTTAGTTTACCGGGAATCCTTTATTGGAGTCTGAAACAAAGTCTTGGAGCCTTGGATGGAGTTCAAGTACGGGGGTTACATATTGTAAACAGTGGTGCATATGGAAAGTCTGTGCCACTCTAGATGTTTTTAGTTTATTTCTCTGTTATTTTGGTGAAATGTTTGTATTCTTACACTGAATGATGTGTTCCCTTTGTGCTTGAAGAGATGGTAGCGTAATCCAAAAACAAATGGACATAAAAAACTGATTTGGTAAGAAGCACTGCAGCTGTTGATAATGTATAAACATATTGAGGAATGATTTCCTTCTAAGAAATGTGCAGGTAAATACTGTATGTTAAAGCACCTTAAGCGTTACTGAGTGAAGGACATGTGCACTATATACATGTAAGAAGGCACTATTATTAAGAGAGAGGGATTCAAAAACATTTCAATCTAAGAAAGGATATGTGCAAGGAACGTTTTCCAAAAGAAATTTAGTGTTCAGATGTGAAGAAAACTATTATAAGTGAAGAAAACCTTAGCCCCATCTGGCAAGGATATTGACAAATGAAAAAGAAGACAAAATACCCAGCTGGCTAAGACTTAAAATTTCATTCTTGATTAAACTACAAAGTAAAAGTTGTTTGTTTAACCTGGACAAGCCATTGAAAAGTTCTGATGTTGGAAACCTTTGATCCAAAACATCTGATTCATTGAAGGTATTACTTTGTTCTTCGGTAAAGAGGATATTAATTTTGGAGTGGTCATGTGGTTGGGTCGAAACAATTTCAGATTATTTTTATTTTTTTCAATAATAAAAAGTTGAAATACTATTTCAACATTAGCTATTTTGAATTACTCCTTAACTTCACGCAACCTGGCTGTTGCTAAGCAGTGTTTGTCGCCCATCAAACACTGCGCTTTTCAAGTTGCATGACATTTCATGTCACTTACAGCTCGGTATGCACTCTGTCTGAAACACTAATTGCCCAAGGAGATATATGTTACATTACCTAGCCTCCTTGTTGTGTATGTACAGATTGATGTTAATGGAATACACTAGGTTGAAATGAATCACGTGGTAATACAAACTGACATTCAAAAATTGAAGACCAACAAAGAAAAAGGGTTTCTCTGTAAATTTTTAGACGAATCTGGTTGTTTTGAAAAGAGGATTATACCATCATCTTAGATTACTGATTCCAACGAGAGTCCCTCAAGGTCATTGCCTTCGTTGCCCAAGTTTAGGCCTTGGGTAAGACCTCAGGTTAGGCTTCTGTTTAGGCCTTTGTTTATGCCTCGACTTAGGCCTATGTTTAGGCCTTGGTTTAGGCCTTGTGACCCATACAATTAGAATATTTTTTTTTCAGTGTGATGTCATTCCACTATGAGCCAAGGTAACTTACAGGTATTCTACAGGATTGCTTAGGAAAAATTAAAAAAAACCATTTTAGACTGGTAGATTTCTGAATAGACCGTTAGAACTACTTTTTCCCCCTGAGAAATATTCATTCCTGAATTGAAGCGATATTCAAGAACTGTATCTGATAAATTATTCACAACACACGTGCCAGCTGACTTTGGGTTGTTGTGCACGAAATTGTGCTGGAAATGTTGCCATATTTTCTCCTGACTCACCCAAGATATTAAAGGCACTGGACACCTTTGGTAATTGCCAAAGACTGGTCTTCTCACTTGGTGTGTCTTAACATATGCACAAAATAAGAAACCTGTGAAAATTTGAGCTCAATCGGTCGTCGAAGTTGCGAGATAATAATGAAAGAAAAAACACCCTTGTCACACGAAGTTGTGTGCTTTCTGATGCTTGATTTCGAGACCTTAAGTTCTAAATCTGAGGTCTCGAAATCAAATTCGTGAAAATTACTGCGTTCTTGAAAACTACGTTTTGAACAATGTTTTTTTTGTTTACTATCAACCTCTCCCCATTACTCGTTACCAAGTAATTTTTTAATGCTAAAAATTATTTTGAGTAATTACCTTTAACATAAAATTGGCTCCAATTCACCATTAGCCTGATGGAAAATGCATTGAGCTAGTCTATATTTGGATTCCCTGTCATGTATGTTACGCATCTCAAGGTCTTTTTAGAACTATGTTACTACATGTACAAATGCCTCTCAACCATGAAATAAATGTATTCTGTAAATATTCTACCCCAACAACATTTTTCTTAACTCCTCCGTAAATGTACATAAAACATAATAAAACTAGCCTGTGAAAATTTCAATTCAAAAGATGGTAGTGTTTTTATCAGTCCATTTGAATACACAATCTGAGAAACATAATATGCCAAACATTTCTCAGATTGAAATGTTTTTGAATCTCTCAAAATCCACATTTGTTTGAAGGGAATTGTTTCTCAAAATGCAATAGATTATCAAAAGATGATCAGTTTGTATGTTCATTGCCAAAGATATACCCTCTCTTTAAAACTGTCTAATTGCAGTCTACATTTTTTCTTTATGGATTACAAAACTCCTTCTCTAGTTTGACATTCCCTCTTTGCATCAAATAACCTCAGAGACAAACCATTCAGTTTGTTTAGTCATCAGATAGTCTATGTGTCACTGGCAGACACATTTTTAATCAAAAGTTCTCCACTTCAATAATATTTTTATTAAAACATGTCACGAGAAAGGAAGAAAGTCACGCTGCATGGAATTCACATTGAAAATGTCGCCCTAAACGTTTTTCCAAACGGAGCTGAGTCTCTCTTTGGGAAAGCTGGTTTTAAAGTGCCAACGTTATAAAACTGGGCCAGTTTTACAATGCAGCTTTGTTTAATGAACTCATAAAACTGGGCCAGTTTTACAATGCTGTTAAGCAGCTTTGTTTAATGAACTCATAAAACTGGGCCAGTTTTACAATGCTGTTAAGCAGCTTTGTTTAATGAACTCATTTGCTAAACAAATTGTACATGGTACAGTAACTAAAGGACTCACTTCTTTAGCTGGTAGCACATTTCTGTCAAGCAATATGTTTCAGTGTTAAAGGTACAGAACTAAAGGCACTTATACACACTTTTTTATTATTATATATATTTATATATATTTTAAAGTCTAGTTGGTATAACACTGCTCTAGAATGCAAAAGTAGTGGGTTCGAGTCCAACCCGAGTAATATGCCCATGATTTTCTTTTCACAGAGCTTGGGAAAGTATGGACTATACAGTGCTAACACTCAATGGTGTTTACGGGTTAAACTGTGTTGAACAGCAAAGTATGGACTATACAGTGCTATCACTTAATGGTGTTTACGGGTTAAACTGTGTTTAACAGCAAAGTATATTCCTTTCCATTCCCCTCTGACAAATGTTTCTTTGATGTAACTCCATAGCATGAGCTGCTGGCACAAATCCCGTTCACACACACATACCCCAAGCCTTTTTGTGCCTAATTGGAAGTAATTGTAGATGAGAACTTAGTTTGCCTCCTGTTTTTTTATCCCCCTCTGCAGGCGACCACGTTATCGAAGCGACGGAAAAGCGAGAATATCTCAGGGACGCGGAAAGTCAAATCTCAACTTTGGAACAGCATCATCACGATCACGTTACTGGAGGGCAAGAACCTGATTCCCATGGATGATAATGGGCTAAGTGACCCTTACGTCAAATTCAAGATCAATAATGAGAAGTACAAAAGCAAGGTAATCTCCTCAGGAAGCAAAGAGTATCATTCATTCATTAATGATTTTTTTTCACCCAAAGTCATTGACTTTAAAAACAAAGATTTAATACCAAGTGATTTAAATACCACACACAGTGTACTTATTTTATGTATAGGTAATCCAATTTAGTTCTTTTGTGTTAATCACCATCATTTAGATGTGGGGTTTATTTATTATTATTATTTTTTAAGTGAATCTTCAGGGCCTCAAAAAGGAGAGAAAAAAAGACAGCCCCACAGAATTTGCCGTGGTGCCCTGTCACCTGTGCTTGTTCTGCAGTCCCCTTACTCCTTTGCAAAGTTCCTATGCAAATTTAATTTGTAAAGTGCCCCTTAGCAGAGACAAATTGCTGTTCCCCTTCAAGAACGAAACTCAAGGCCTGAATCTTTTCAAGGAATATTTATCTGCAAGCTTACTTGATACTGGCTCAACAAATTCTTTGGGGTTGTGCAAAGAACAGTTGATGAGTGTAGGACTCAAATATCTATAGAATGCTGTATTAGATATTTATTTTACTGTGATGGCCGTCATCGTGAGACAATTAAGAGGCCAGCAAAATTCTTTTGCACAAATGTATGCTGAGTAAAGTGCTCCCTGGTAATTTGCCCCCTACTAGCACTTTAATCAAAAGAAAACAAATCTATGCTGTTTTGGAATAAAAATACAATTTAAAATGCAAGACCACCATCATCCCCAGTGGTCAAAATAACTCAATGGAGAATAAATTTTGGCAGTCTCTCCCACTGGGGAGCTTTTGTTGCAAGTATTTACACAATTAAAACCAAACACAACAGTTTCCAAGTTCGGTGTACACTTAGATTTGTCTTTAGTATATTTCTTACATCAAAGATAATTTAAGGGCATTTCAAGCTGAACAAAAAACTAATGTTTGCAAATTGTTTTGAAAAAAAAAATCACAAAAATCTCAATGTTTACTCATCTTATGAAACAAAAACTCAATTATGACACCTCTTTTCTCAGTTATGACACATCTTTTGAGACAAAAACTCTTTTTGAAACACATTTTTTTGAAACAAAACTCTTTTTTTTACACATTTTGAAACAAAAAGAATCTAAATGTGTACATATTTGTTTAAACCAAAACTCTATTTTTACACATCTTTTGAAACAAAAACTTCCTTCCACAAACCTTTTGAAACCAAAAGCTCAGTTTAACACATCCTTTAAAATATAGTTGTACATGACTTGTTGGATTAATGTAAAATCTCAACATTTCCTGCTACAGACGGAGAAGGGGACGTTAAATCCAAAATGGATGGAGCAGTTTGACCTAAGATTGTTTGAAGATCAGAGCAATGTCTTAGAGATCTCTGTGTGGGATAAAGACGTAGGTTCACGAGATGACATCATGGGAAGGTAAGACTGAGATGATCTTGGCTTTTGGTAAAGCATCTCTTTACAAAATGGCGTCTTACAGGGCCCGATTTCACAGAGTTGCTTAAAGACACTGGACACTTTTGGTAATTGTCAAAGACCAGTCTTCTCACTTGGTGTATATCAACATATGCACAAAATGTCAAACCTGTGAAAATTTGAGCTCAATTGGTCGTCAAAGTTGCGAGATAATAACGAAAAAAGAAAAGAAAAAACCTTGTCCCACGAAGTTGTGTGCTTTCAGATACTTGATTTCAAGACCTCAAATTCTAAATCTAAGGTTTCTAAACCAAATTCGTGGAAAATTACTTCTTTCTCGAACACTGCATTACTTCAGCGGGAGCCGTTTCTCACAATGTTTATACTATCAACCTCCCCCCTCGTTACCAAGAAAGGTTTTTATGCTAAAAATTATTTTGAGTAATTACCAATAGTGTCCACTGCCTTTAAGCACAAAAAGTAGCTAAGCACAACAAATTTATGCTATTAATTTTGGTTTTTACACTATGTGTGTTAGCACTGTATACTCAGCACTTTCCAGAGTCTTGGAAAAAGGGATAATACTCGTGTGGTATTTGAACCCACAACCCCTTGCAATTCTTGAGCAGTGTCTTACCAACTAGTCTACCGAGATTGCCAGGTAGCTAGAGGCAGTTCGAATTCTTTGTTTTTGGCAGCAGGAAACGCAAAGATATATAATAGATGTTAAATTTGCATTGGGGTTAAAGAATGTTAAGTTTGGTTTTATCCACACACCGCTGAAGAATCTGGAGCAATTATGCCACGCAGGAAGAATAATCCTTTATAATTAGGGATGAAAACTGGTATATTTTCAACAATCTCATTACTTCAAAATTAAATGATTCTCAAAATGCTGTTTACAATCAAAACCTGCTGTACTTCTTATCAAGTCCAGTTCTTTTCCATTCATTTTAAGAGTGAAAACCAAATGGTATTTTTAGGGAAACAAGTGTTATCAAAACCCCTGTATTTCTCGCCTTTTCCTCCTCACCAGGTCTCAGATTGATCTATCTGCATTGAAGAGGGAAGAAACTCACCACTGTGATGTAGAGTTGGAGGATGGGGCTGGAACTCTCTTTCTTCTTCTAACCATTACCGGAACGGCTGGAGCAGAAGGCATCACTGACCTGGCCAACTACAAGAATGACCCCAATACAGTCCGCATGCTCCTTCGACAATATGTAAGTCAGCGTGACGGTCACCTCGTTCAGGGCCCAATATGTAAGTCAGCGTGACGGTCACCTCGTTCAGGGCCCAATATGTAAGTCAGCGTGACGGTCACCTCGTTCAGGGTCCAATATGTAAGTCAGCGTGACGGTCACCTAGTTCAGGGCCCAATATGTAAGTCAGCGTGACGGTCACCTCGTTCAGGGCCCAATATGTAAGTCAGCGTGACGGTCACCTCGTTCAGGGCCCAATTTCATAAAGCGGTTTTAGCCGAGAAATTCTGCTTAGCAAATTTCTTGGCTTAGAAATGACTAGGGTACCAGTGACAATAATGGTAACTGTATGGTACTCCTGGGTGAAGTGTTACGAAGGGGATTCAAACCCACACCCAAATGTTTTTGTTGCTTGGGCAAAATTTTGTAGAGCTGTTTTTAAGCATTAAAAATTGCTTAAACACATTCTGCGTGGCAAAAATAATCATGATATTGTTCACAGATCACAGTCTTGACCTTTGCCTTCCTGACCCTTAACCCCAATTCCAAGCAGCCGATTTCAAGAAACGTTTGTATTAATCCTATCTCGAGTTAAGACGAGTAACCCGTCTTTACTTAGGATGGGTCCAATGCATCCTACGTCTTTGGATACGGAACTGAACTCGTCCTCAGTTCTAAAATTAATCTGTAGTTAAGAAGAGATTGGTGAAGTCGACCGCTGGGCACTTTAGAAAGAATCACCCAACACAAAGGTTTTCTTTGCCTCTTTCTCTACAGGGAATCATCAACAGTTTTAAGGATCTGAAGGATGTAGGATGGCTCCAAGTCAAAGGTTTGTGTTTTTAGATTCAATTTTAGTTTTGGCGGTTGAAGTTGTGGTTTTTGAATATTTTTCCTGTCATCCAAATTACATCAAGTTGGAAGTCAACAACCCACAGGTCACAATTGGGCATTATTTTTTACACTGTATCCCTTTTTTGACCTTTGTCTAGAATCTGTCTAAAATAGAATATTTTTGGAGCCTTCAAAATATTATTGCGGCCGACGCTCTGTTATCTCCCTATGTAATAATAATAATAATGACGTCTTGTATAGCGCCACTTACCACAAAAGTGCTCATGGCGCTTGCTTTAATAAAAAAGTTCCCCTCGGGTGTTCTCCAGCAGTGCAAAGATCAAGAAAAATTAAGAAAAAACCAATATCTATGTAGAGATACTAAAAATAAATTTGAAACAGGATGGGTCTTCAGGGTTGTTGAAAGTGTCTATTGTCCGGATGGCTCTGATGGAATGTGGTAGACCGTTCCACACTTTCCCTGCAGCTACCTGGAAAGAACGGGATTCCAAAGAATTAATTCCAGCATGTTCCACAAGACGGAACTTGACGGCAGCTGAATGAAGATGATATTTAGTGGGGTGCATCCCAAAATGTGTAAGACACTCTGGGCTGCTTCAGCAAGTAAACAGGTTAATGATGATCCTGGGTGATCGGATAAGGCAGTGTTTTCCTGTAAGCAGGTGGTTTTTGCATTGAATTGCTAAGCATGGCTGTTCAAGAAGGATACCTCATCAAAGGGTTTTAATGAATAATACCCTTTCATCTGGAAACATTGACAACGAGAATCAAAACAAAATTGTCTATGTCTATACAATAGATGGATGACACCGTGTGTCATCAACTGCCATAGTTGATGATAAACAATGCAAAAGGTGCATACGTGTTTGGACTATGCACATCTTGTGTACGGACTTTTCAATAATAGAAAATAGACTTTGAAATAAGTCAGAAAATAGAATTAGCTGTTGCAAACAACTTACCAACCAAATGGACCGAGAGTATAAATGCAAAAAATAGTTAATGGCCTGACGTTTCGACCCTAGCAGAGTCTTCTCGAAGGCTAAAGGCTTCTTCTCTTTAACCTTCGAGAAAGACTCTGCTAGGGTCGAAACGTCAGGCCATTAACTATTTTTTGCATTATTTACTAAGTAGAAACATTCAAAGTCGCAGCAAATATCCGGCATCAATCTACATTTATATGAAATTAGACCCAAAACACTCTTTCTTTTTCGTTCTTCTTGGTTTTTATTTTGACTTTAGAAATTATTCCATGGGATTGAAGATTATTCATTACTGTTTTGTTTTCATCACGAAAACTATGGCCTGGGGGTTGACATTGTGTTGATTGCATTGTCTAGGTTTTTTAAATTGTTGTTTTTCTTCTTCTCTAGTTATAAAAGCACAAGGATTGGCATCGGCTGATTTGGGAGGTGAGTATCCAAATAAATACTGCCCTCTAGTGATGAAGCTGCATTTATCATTTTGTGCAAGAAAAGTTTAATAGTTTATCTAGGCTTTTACAGATGTTCTTCAAAGACTAACGCTCTTCTCAGAAAATACAGTTTCTTTCTTTGGAAATGCTTCTGAATGATAGACTTTGTGATTTTCGCTAAAAAAAAATTCACACAACTATTTGCTAGTTTTTGAGCCGGGAATAGAAATATCTTTGGGCATTCAGCAGATATAAAAGGGGTGACGCAATGACTTACCCATGAGATAGTGATCAGTGCATTTAGGAATTTTTTTAAAGGGAGGGTATATCTTTGGTAAATACTCCAAAAAAGAATTACCATACAAATTTCCTTGGTTAAAGGGTCTATGTACCTTTTCCTAACACAAAACCAGGTGTCCATAGATTTACATTAAACTTACACAGTTTGAAGATTATGATAGTAGAAAGCGTACCTTGAAATTTTACTTACTGAGGTGCTGTAGTTTTTGAGAAACGAGTAAAACAAATAATTTTCGTCTCAGTTTTAAAATGAAAAATTGATTAACCAGTTTTGCTATGGTAATAATATCATAACTGGTTAATGGGATTTTACATGCTAAAATATTTTCCGTCTTCCTGAGACAAAAATTATTTTGTGACTTGTTTTACTCATTTCTCAAAAAATACACAACCTCAGTTAGTAATATTTGAAGGGAAGCTTTCAACTATCATTATCTTCAAACCCTGTAAGTTTAATGTAAATCTGTGGACATTTTGAAAAGGTACCCGAATCCTTTAAAGGCAGTGGAAACTATTGGTAATTACTCAAAATAATTATTGGCATAAAACCTTACTTGGTGACGAGTAATGGGGAGAGGTTGATGGTATAAAACATTGTGAGAAACGGCTCCCTCTGAAGTGCCATAGTTTTAGAGAAAGACGTAATTTTCCACGAATTTGATTTCGAGACCTCAGATTTAGAACTTGAGGTCTCGAAATCAACCATCTAAACGCACACAAGTTCGTATGACAAGGGTGTTTTTTAATTATTATCTCACAAGTTCGATGACCGATTGAGCTCAAATTTTGACAGGTTTGTTATTTTATGCTTATGTTGAGATACACCAACTGTGAAGGCTAGTCTTTGACAATTACCAATAGTGTCCACTGCCTTTAGGACCACTGAATAGCTGTTGATATTATAAAACATTCTTCTTTATGAAACAACACCCTATCAAGTACTGTAGTTAATTTTTTACCCCCAAAAATGTCAGTCTTAGAAAGGCTTTAGGCAAGAAAGAAGCCTTTCTCATGCGTCTGAAAGCACAGAATTCTTTTCAACATGGATTGTTTTTTTCTTTATTATTTTATTGCATTTTCAACGACCAATTGAGCCCAAATGTTCACAGGTTGGTTATGTTATGCATGTATTGAGGGTACTCTGAGCGTGGATTGCATTGCCTTAAAAAAAACTAAGCATGGGGTTATAAAAAATGCCTTTAAAAAATTTTAATATGCCATTATAAAAAAGTAACAATTCCACAGCTTGTGAAACGTTTTGTATTTCTTTTCCTTCAGGTAAAAGTGACCCTTTTTGTGTTCTGGAGTTGGTCAACAGCAGATTGCAGACGCACACATTATACAAGACACTCAATCCGGAATGGGGCAAAGTGTTTACATTGTGAGTAACTTCTGTGCATTTCTCTAAGAGTGTTTTCTTTAAAGGCACTGGACACGATTGGTAATTGCTCAAAATAATTATTAGCATAACAACTTACTTGGTAATGGGCAATGGAGAGCTGTTGATAGTGAGAGTATAAAACATTGTGAGAAACAGCTCCCTCTGAAGTAATGTAGTTTTTCAGAAAGAAGTAATTTCTCACTAAAATATTTGATTTGGTTTCGAGACCTCAGCTGAGGTCTCGAAACCAAGCATCTGAAAGCACACAACTTCGTGTGACAAGGGTGTACTGGTCTTTGACAATTAGCAAAGGTGTCTAATGTCTTTAACCACTACCGGGCCATTCAGAAAAGTCAATGTGGGTGGGTCAAAGGAAATAACTGAAAATTGAAACAACAAATAAATTTTTCTCTTCATCAAGGGTTATATGAGGACCTATTGTCCCTATTGAAAAATGTCCTCAGAGGGTATGCCATACCAACACACACCCCACCATACACCCACCCACACACGGAAGGACATGGGGCATTACAAAGCAACAAAACTATAAATGCTTCTCTCCACCAAGGGTTATATAAATGTATACCTTTGAAGGTTGATATTGTTCTGAAAAAGCCTTTGGAGCGCCACAGCAATGATTGTGTGACCTCTAAAAACCAAAGAAAAGCTGAATTAGGTTTAACTTTGAGATGTCAGAATGCAAAGTATATTTATTTTGACGACTTCCCCAGGCTGCTTGAAAAGTTAAAACGGTTTGGGTCTAACTTTTGTCTGCTGTCTGAACATGACCATTGGCCCAATGACCAGGTCACTAATGTAAAGAGCATTGATAAGTAATAATTGTTGAATGCCCTACTTTTTATTGTTATTACTACTTTTACTTTTCTCCCAAAACTAACACTTCTGTGGTGAGTTCTTTTTGAAACTTTTGGTTCCACCGTTCACCAGCTCGGTATTCAGCCAAAGTTTATTATAAAAAGGGGTCATCTTAGTTTATTGATATCTATCTCTAGTTTGAGTTGGTTGATAAGGAGGGGGTTGCATTATTGAATCATTTTTAAATTGTGGGTGAGTAAATAGCTGAAAATCATCAAAATTCAGAGGAAAACTCCAACTGGGGAAACCCAGCATCATTGGCCAAACATATTGAATGAAAAGAAGACAAAATACTCAGCTTGCGAAGATCGTCAATTCCATTCCTGAAAGTAAAAATTGTTTGTTTAAGCCAGGAAACGTTGTTGGAAGCTACTGATATTGGAGTTCTTTTATCTAAACATTTTGGTTCTTTTGAGGCATTAGTTTGTTCTTTAGTCTAGATTATATTATAAAAGCCATTCAATATTTTTTTTAAAAGGGGGCAGGGTGCGGGGATCAAAAGAAAATTGTGTAACATTGACAATTCTGAATGGCCCCTTATTCGGATTGCAGCAAGTAAAAGCATCCAGCGATTGTGTAACATTGACAATTCTGAATGGCCCCTTATTCGGATTGCAGCAAGTAAAAGCATCCAGCGATTGTGTAACATTGACAATACTGAATGGCCTTGCTGACTCCTTGCTGAACTCATTTCCCCACAAAATTGAAAGCCCCTGAAAACAGTTGTTCAACTCCACTTAATGTGTGAGCAAATCTCCTTTCAGGTCATGCGATTAAAAACAGGTTACCATCTAATTAAAAAATTCACTCAGACAGCATTCAAATTTGCTGCAGCCTTTTGCAGAAAACACCAGTTGCGCCTATTTGGCCTACTCTTCTGGCTTTGCATGGCTGAAAATAGAGCCAGATAAATTTAATTGCGGCATTACCTGAAAGCTCCATTAGGAATTAAAAACTTGGAAAGTATACATCCTTTTCAGTGACTGAGTATGTTTACATTGAATTGAAATCAATATATTTTTCCCACACTTGGGACAAACATAAATCAACAACACAAACTGGATTTCCCTGCCTGTGATGGTCATTGTGCCAAGATTATCCTTTGGATCCTGTTACCCCACAAAAGTTCCCCAGCTTGAGGATCTGTGTGTTGCTTCGCCTCCTTTTTCTCCCCTCAGCCCTTGTGGTCCTTGAGCCCCAGATTGTCCTTTAGATCCTTTTATCCCGCTTGGTCCATATGATCCTCTTAATCCTCTTGGTCCAGTGCTTCCTGTTCTTCCAGCTGGTCCAGAAGGTCCAAGAGATCCACGGTCTCCTTTGCTTCCTGCATTGCCAGGTGGACCAGGTTCACCTGGCAGTCCTCTGTCGCCGTTTACCGTCTCTCCTTTAGGTCCAAGCTTCCCTGGATATCCTTGCCTTCCAGGTTCACCTTTCTCCCCATGTGGCCCAAACTCCCCAGGCTCCCCCTTCAGTCCTTGTTCTCCTTGTTCTCCATGATGCCCAGGTTCTCCTGGTGGTCCTGGTGGTCCTGGAGGTCCGGGAGGTCCTGGGGGACCAGGTAGGCCTACTCCACTCTCTCCTTTTGGTCCCATATTGCCATGAATTCCAGGTACCCCAGGAACACCATTGGTACAAGCCACCATCTGGAAGCAAGGAGAACAGACTTGTTGTGGTGCTGATGCTTGCTCAGCGGCCGATGCCTGCTCTTTCAATAAGGGTTGCTCCGTGCTTGATATGGTCTTAGCAAGAATGTCGTACCATACCAATGACAAAATGAATAAAGATGCTTGCTTCTTTAACTGGGGAAAAAAATAAAATAAAATGAAAACACCCTAATTTTTGAGATGTCTACACCGAACACCTAGTGTTTGTAGGTAATTTAATTTTTTTTTTTTTTAAATCATTTTATCAAGGAGATCATTTGTTATATTTATTCACTTTTAAACTTATAAATGATCATCTTAATCAAACAGTTCAACTTTAGTTGCCCTCTCCCTAAATGCAAATGCAAACAGTTGCAGTCAAGTAAAAACACTTCCGTTTTAGGCCAAATGTGTGATGGAATGTGGAACAAATATTTAATTTCCACAAGTTTAATTTACTTATAAACGTGGAAAATGAGGATTGAAATTACAAAAACAGTGATCGGTTTTATAATATAGTTGTTTTACAGTCACATTTGTTTCACAATCTGATAAATTTGCAGTCGCATGTTTACTGCGCAAGCTGGATAGCAACTTGGCAGTGCATGTGTTGCAGGCAAGATGTTCTTCCAATCAGATTTCAGACTTTCTTTTGCACCCAGAAAATTTTATAAATGTCGAGAGATATGTCGCTGCAAATCTAAACCCAATGACCATTTTGAAAGAAAAACCTTAATTTATGGAGTGAAAGTGCTTGTGGACATGTGCAAAGACAAGCTAACTGGTCCTGCTGGCAAATAACTGAAAAATGTAGCACTGGCTTTCACATATAGAAATGTTTGCGGTAACACCATGTAATGACTATCTCTAACGAGTTGGGGTGGTTCTGAAAAGAACCGTTGGTTTCAACTCGACGTTTCAATCAGTATGCTCTGATCGTCTTCTGGAGGAAAAAAACCACCCTAACTCATTAGAGATAGTCATTACATGGTGTTACCGCAAACCTTTCTATATCGTATTTCCACCATGCAAAGTTTCAAATCCTACTTGGCTTTCACATGTTTTGTTCAGAGTTAAGTTCTTGTCAGAGTTATGAGTTTTTGTCTTAAGAACGGCTGTCTAAGATTACAAAGTGATGATTTAGGTAAAATTCCACACAGATTAGTTCAGGGGCCGGTTTTGCAAAGGGCTTAGATTGATCGTAACTGCAAATCAATGGTAATTGCTGAGAAAAGTGGGATGTCACAATACAAATCACTATGGCAGAACTGACAATGTGTCTTACGATGGATTTTATTGCTTTGTGAGAAAATTATCGACCCCAGGTTTGTAGCCAAAAGTAGCAAAAACTGTGTGCATACATTAAATGGGCTGGCATTAAAGGGCTGTTTACGATTGGTAATGACTCTGAAAATCAATGGCAATAAACACACACTTGGTAAGTACAGCCATTTATGGTAGTATAGTGCGCTAGAGACTTTTCACCTTAACATACCATGGTTAGGGACAAATATAGCACTTTTTTTGTCCCCCCAAAAAATTTAATCTGAGAAGCATTACTGACAGTAATGTTTCTCAGATTGTGTATTCCAATTGCAGACTTTTTTCCTGCGTGGACATAATCGCTCTAGATTTTTGGCAATATCTCAAAAATGCTACCACGTTTTAAAATGAAACTTTCACATGTTATGGTGTATACCTACAATTATAGGATTGAAACTAACAGTGGGCTCCAATTACATTGATTTTCAACAGGAAAAGAATATAAAGACTGGACACTATTGGTAATTGTCAAAGACCAGTCTTCTCACTTAGTGTGTCTCAACATTTGCATAAAATAACAACCTGTGAAAATTTGAGCTCAATTGGTCGTCAAAGTTGCGATATATCAGTGAAAGAAAAACACCCTTGTCACACGAAGTTGTGTGCTTTCAGATGCTTGATTTTTAAGACCTCGAAAAATTACTTCCTTCTCGAAAACTATGTTACTTCAGAGGGAGCAATGTCTATACTATCAACCTCTCCCATAACTCGTTACCAAGTAAGGTTTTATGCTAATAATTATTTCAAGTAGGAGGTAACATGTTACTTCAGAGGGAGCAATGTCTATACTATCAACCTCTCCCATAACTCGTTACCAAGTAAGGTTTTATGCTAATAATTATTTCAAGTATTATGACCGATATGGTCTTTATGTCCACTGTCTTTAAGTAGGAATAACTTACCAGCTTCATTGTCAGTAAATGAGTGTGTTTCTTTTTTTTCTTAAAGAAGTCGATGATTCTGCTTCAAGATCCTGTTGATAGTTAGTCCTTTCTCTGTGTTTAGAGGTATTTTGTCTCTCTTAAAACACTCCCTTACATGGTGCAATCATTCGAAGCCAGGGTTACACATTCAAAATTATGGGTGACATATTTTAATTTTCAACATCACATGAGCTTTTTACACCAAAATGATTAAATTTCTAGTGAAAATTTTACATTTTAAAAATTTCATTTCTTAATTCTTACAGATAAATATCAGTAATCAATTATCAAAATGTAATAAGTAAGAGTGGATACCCCACTCTGCAAAATGGAATAAACTTTTTTTAGATGTTTACATTGTAAACGGTAATGTGATATGTGTATGTTTCGGTATTTTACCTCCAGCTGCGAAGGAAACCTTTCACTACTTTCACTAACCTTTTATCTTTGTCAAATATCAATTTTCAAAAACACTTGTATATGCAAATTTTGACCATGTTTACCAGAAATGTTACCTCCTGCTGCGATGTCATGTTGAAAGTCAGTTGTTAACACCAACCATCTTGAATCTATTTTGAGTATACTGTGAACGAAGTTTCAACTTGTACCAGTGCCAACTTTATACCAAGTATTAAATACCTACTTTAATGAAAATGACAACAAGTGATTTTTGCTGAAAATTCATTCAAAAGATAATATATTTTCAATCACATTGGCTTGTACCTTTTTCTAATACTTTTTATACAGGGCCCATGAAGAAAGCTTTTTTTAAATAAAACTTACTTAGGAGGCTTCCCTGATAAAATAAAGTGTTTGTTTTGTTTGGTTGTTTGTTTGTTTCAGTAACATTAAAGATAACTTTTTTATTTAAATAACTTCTCATGTTTACTTCTGCTTTTATTTTGCTTAATTTGTTCATAATTTGTTTTTTTCGTATTTGGTGCTGTTGCCCTGGTTCACTCTAGTCTTCAAGGACAACAGCATCATGCGCTTAGAAACATATTATTAAGCGAGGTATAAATATATATTATTATTATAATTATTATTATTAATTCTATTCACCACTTGTATAAAAGTTATGAACATGTTTACCAGAAATGTTACCTCCTGCTGCGATGATATGTTGAAAGCCGCTAATTAACACCAAACATCTTGAACCTAATAATTTGTTTATCCTGTGAACAATGATTTTTTGTAGTAATAATAATAATAATAACAATAGACCGTTTTTATAAAGCGCTTTTCACGCTAGAGGGGTGTGTCAAAGCGCTTTACCCCTGGTCACTGGGCCTTAAATCATTCCTTAAACCATCTCAGCTCCCTGGGGAGTATACAGCCTGTACGCAATATATGGGCTACTACACTAAACCAACCATAAGAACCATCTCTGCCCTCACAGGTACCCATTTACCTGTGGGTGGACCAGAACTACAACTTTGTACCAATTATTAGAGACTTACTTGAATGAAAATTGCAACTATTTTTACTGGGCTCATGAAGAAAGTTTCTTTTTCTTTAACTTCGGAGGCTTCTCTGATAAAATAAAATGTTTTGTATTATTTGTTACAGTAATGTTAAAGACATCCACTCAGTACTAGAGGTGACCATTTTTGATGAAGACAAACATGGAAGCCCAGAGTTCCTCGGCAAAGTGGAAATACCAATCCTTAAGGTAATTCAAAATACGTATTTGTGTATAAACCACATACATAGATAATGCTTGTCGACTGAATGGTAGAACACACACCACATGTATCTATAATTTTGCAAGGTATTTAATATTGGACAGGGGCCATCCATTATGGATGATTATTGAATTCTTCACAGCGTCAGTCCCAAAATAATTGTTCCCCACCTGTTTCTATCTCCATGGCTTGTCCAAGTGAGGCAATTTTGTTCTTTTTTCCCCAATGAGATCCTGCTCTTCGATCTAGCACTGAGGATACTGTTCTCAAGAGCTTCCTTTAGTTACTCAAAATGATTATTAGCATAACGATCACTTGTTAACAATCAATGGAGAGGTGTTGATAGTATTAAACAATGTCCGAAACGGCTCCCTCTAAAGTAACATCGTTTTTGGGAAAGAAGTAATTTTTTCAGACCTCAGAATTAGATTTTGAGGTCTCAAAATCAAGCATAAAATAAATGTGGATTTTTGTTGTTGCTTTTTGTACAAAAGGTGAAAAACGGAGAGAGGAAATACTATGCCTTGAAAGACAAGAAGTTGAGACAACGAGCAAAAGGTGCTATTCTCCTGGAGATGGATTTTGTCTTTAATAGCGTGAGTAAATTATTATTTTGCAAACCTCAACTCTCTAATTCCGTCAAAATCCAGATTAGAATTGACTTGAATAATCCTGTAACTATTACCATTGTAAATGCAGACATGTATATGAGTAAATACTGTAAGTAAATGTGTTTTTAAATATACTAATCTCCTAACTATAGACTGTGCAAGTCTCGCTAGAAATTGAACTTACAGGACCATTGTGGTCCCAACCTCATGGAGTTTTACGTTGGGGAGATTTTGTTTCGGCCATTATTTTAGTTTAACATACCTTATGACCAATAAAATTACATACATGTATGTTGTTGAAAATGTAATACTAATTAACAACATATATATCAAAGTAAAAATAAATTCAACAAAAAAAGCGGAGAAAAACAGATATTTAAACTTGACCTTGGGTCAGGTTACTTGAAACAAATTAAGAATTTGTGCCCATCTCCGATCATGAAACTTAAGCAGAAACTTGTTTTGGTCGCGGGAAATTACTGAGTATACAGTGCTAACACACATCTGTGTATGGGTAAAAAACCAAAATAAATATTAAGTAATATTAGTAAATATGGCTTCAGATATCATAATCCCTTGGCAAATGCAGGCTATAAATTCATCATGATCAAGACTGGAATTACCACCATGCATGTATAGTCACCAAGTCACTGAGGTTGGGTCCAAGTTTTAGTTGAGTTTTAAGTTCTAGTCTCGAGTTACTTGGGTTGGGTCCAAGTCTTCATCACTAGGGTGCAATGAAAGTGGTCCCAGATCAGTACACACTGTTGTTCTTAGTGCCTCACAATCTGTAACAGATTCTTATACAGACAAAATATCGTAAATGCATTTCCTGTTTGATTTGTTTTGTGGTTCTTAATATTGTATGTTCAATTAATGTTTTTTTAATATATGTATTCACTTGTATATAATTGCTGTGGTTTCAACCATTTGTACATTCTGCTTTGTCATTTTGTCAAATAATCTTTATACTTTTAAATTACTGTATACTGTATATTTCTCTTAATATTTTTATATGGAGCTGATCTACAGTTGTTATTGCCTGTAAAGGATGATTACAGTTTTTTTAATTGAATTGAATTGTTTCATAATTGTACAATTCAGTCCAATTTTGTAGAACTCAATCATTTAGGAACCTGAATTTATCTCACTGATATATTGCTTTCATGATATATCAATTTATATTGCTTTCATGATATATCAATTTGTGCAACTGTTCCCTGTGAATTGTCTTTGTAACCTGTGAAACACAAAATAGTTGTTGACATGCTAAGAGGTGCTGACCCCTTGTCCTTAAGCTATTAAACCAAAATCTCCTATTAATCCCTCGACCCAATTGAGATGATGAACATAATCTCCTCTGCCCCAGTCCCAGAAAATGATTTCCTTTATTCTTTTAACTTGATTTCTCGTCGTTTGATCTTACAGATAAAAGCCGCTATCAGAACGGTGAATCCAAGAGAGCCCAAATATCTGGAGCAGGATCAGAAGTTTAAAGTCTCTGTAAGTCTCAAAATATTAAATGAAAATGAAAACTACGAACAACAAAAGGACCCTATGGTATAAAAGCAAAAAATAGTTAATGGCATGACGTTTCAACCTTAGGAGAGCCTTGCTTGAAGGCTGAATACGAAAACTGTCAAATAACTATAGATGCATTAGCCTAATGGTGTGCTTAATGAATTCTGATGCACTTCCTAACTTCTATATTTCATTCATTCATTCATTTTGATTAAAAAAAACAACTGGCAGCACAAAGCTGAATTACGTGGCATAACAAGGTAAAAATATTGTTAACAATTGCACAGGTAAAAGATACAACATAGCACCATAGGGGTACATAAGTACACTTAAGGGGTACATAAGTACACTTAAACAAAGATGACAATAAATATAAATCTAAATTTGATAAACTGCTCAAAGGGCATAGTAAAAATGCACAGGGTGTCGTGGGAACCCTCTTATACATTGAAACCCCGGTAAGGCACGGTAATTGTTTGTAACCGCCACTTTTTCACTCATTATTTAATTACTTCTCCATTAGGCAGTAAACATTTTTTTAATTTTAGGATCCCTGATTACTTTTGGGAAAGCCCCTTAATTATAATAGCATTGATGCAATGACTGGTTTCTCAGATTTTGTTTTCCAAGTGCAGATTATTCTTTTTGCGTGGACATAACCGCTTCAGATTTTCAGCAATATTATCAAATTAGACCACCTTTTAAAATTGACTTTTCTCAGGTCAGTTGTATAGTCTACATCTATCTACATTTATATGGGATTGAAAAACTGAAAGGTTCCACGAAACAACGGTATGCGTTGTTTTTAAGAGTTAAAAGGTATAGTTGGAATAATTTAATTCGGTGAGACTGCTTGGAATTTGTGTTTACATGGCTGTACTTTTAACTTAATTTGTGTACCTTACCGACCCTCTGTAGGTTCTGCAGTATAATTTATCCAGAGTGACGAGGCTTGTTGGCGTCATCCTTGATACCACTAAGTTCATAAATAGCTGCTTCCAGTGGGAACATAAGCCACGCAGTGCCAGCGCATTTGCTGTAAGTACACAGTCCTTGTTATTCCTGGTTCATACTTCCTGTGAACATGAATGTGATACGAATATTGCAGTCACAGCCCTGTTTACGCAGCCAAAGTTATGCAGGAGTTCAGCACATTTCAACTGATGCAAATTTGAAGTCAACATCTGTATCACATTCGCAGGAAGTATGAACCAGGCTGATATATGATTTATATTATCTTGAAGTGGCCTTCAGGCCTTGTGTGTCAGGCGACTTGCATAATTTGTTTTAAAAAAAAAACGTGTTCCTTTAACTAAACAAGAGAATGCCTTACCTTTCCTTGCCAGTCTCAATGTGGTTACATGCATTTGACTGGGTGTGGTGTGGGGGGGGGGACATGATGGCTGTACTATGATGAATCCTCATAATTAATATATCTTACTGTTTCAGGCATACCTGGTAATCGTGTGGAACTTTGAGTTATACATGGTCCCCATAGCTGTCCTCCTACTCTTCATGTGGAAGTATGTAGAAGTCTGCATCACGGACAAGTTCTCCAAACCAGTTGAGGAAGACGTAAGTCACAATTCTAGGTTTCAGGCCCAATTTCATAGAGGTTAAAGCAGAAAATATTGCTGGGCAAATATAAGCAGAATACCAGTCATAGATTGTATACATGATGTGCAGAATTTTGGTATGTGGCTCTATTACTATTGGCCCTGCTGGTTGCCGTGCTTCAAGTCTTGGCTCTATTACTATTGGCCCTGCTGGTTGCCGTGCTTCAAGTCTTGGCTCTATTACTATTGGCCCTGCTGGTTGCCGTGCTTCAAGTCTTGGCTCTATTACTATTGGCCCTGCTGGTTGCCGTGCTTCAAGTCTTTTGTGTTACTTTCAGATTCAGCCACATTTAAAAGAAAAGTACTGTGTACTCACTCCTAACTCTACCCCATAGACATCTGGGGGGGGGGGGGTGGACAAGCTGATCTTCTAAGTCGGCAGTTAGTAGCTTGATTCCAGAGGCTCTCAATTCCTTGCTTGCTGGACCCAGTAGCTTTGTCCAAGTCCCAAGTCTTAGGATTAATTCTAAGTTATTTATTTACTGAGAGGCAGATTGTGTTGAATCGTATTTGTTGTTATTTTGACAGGAATACGCTGAGAGCGATGATGAGGAAGATGACAAAGACGATAAGGTAAGAGCCGTTCGGTCTTATTCCCTGTATGTTATGACAATAACTACATCTGATGCGAATGACATGAAGAAAGTGGCAGACTATTTATCGTCCGACATTATAAACAATAGACCTTTCTATTGCATCGTCACAAATCGTGGTCTTAAAAAGGGGTTATGACTTCTTCACATTAAGGCTTCTCCTTACTCTCCTTAAAGCATTGGACACTTTCGGTAAACAGTATTGTCCAAGGCCCACACTTCGTGTATCACAACTTCAATATAAAATAACAAACCAGTGGAAATTTAGGCTCAATCGGTCATCGGAGTCTGGAGAAAATAATGGGAAAAACCCACCCTTGTTTCCACACGTTTCGCCATGTCATGACATGTGTTTAAAATAAATCCGCAATTCTCGATATCGAGAATATACATTGTTTTAATGTTTTCTCAAAAAGTAAAGCATTTCATGGATTAATGTTTCAAGAGAAGTCTTTCACCATTACCTTCCGTAAACCCTGTAAGTTATTTGTAAATCTGTGAACTTTTAATTTTTTGTCTGTACCGAAAGTGTCCAATGGCCTTTAAAAAGAGATTTTCTGCATTTTAACTATACAAAGAAAAGACAAGAAAAGATCTGCACCCTTAAAGTTTTTTTTTTGGGGGGGATGGCCTTGAGCTTCAAACTTAGAAGTGTGTATATCCTTCAGAAGTGGACTTGAACCATCCCTCTTCTTATTTAAATTGTTTGCATATTACTGAAAACTTTCTGACTTCAGGGGATTTCAAAGAAAGAAATGTATGTTTATTAGGGGGTAAATCACCTAACAAACTTTTGTTGACATGTACTGCATCTTGTTGCGTTTGTGGCATCAGTTTTATTTGGAACGTCAGAGGTAGCTCATGTAAAACTAATACTCCGTTGGTTTCATTTGGGGTTTTTTTGCATGTGGAATGTTAACGCCCTTTTTTCCAAACCCTAAAGTTCTAACTTGACAAGATTGGACCGGATTGGACTCAGCATTATGCCAGGGATATTAACTGCTCCATGCACACCTGAGCCCTCTTTGGGTGACCTTATGCCAGTCTACCAGCTTGACTTTAACAAACCACTCATGTGTGAAAACCTTGGGTACATTTTCATTTGGGATGCTAAAACAATAATCGAGAATTAATAATCTCTCTTTTCAGGATTTAATTATCGGAGTAAAGCCCTTTGCCAACTAATGAATCGGTTTCTTTTACTTGAATTGGGCATCTTTCAGACAAGACTTTTTTGCATGTTTTTGCTTGAACAAGTTGGTAGAATTGTACAAAAATGGCATAATTTCGTGGCCATGTTTTTCTTGGAATTCTGTGCTTACAACCTATTATTACGACCCATAGAAACTGTGTCATGGCTGAGTGGTTTAGAGCATACTAAGCATTCAAGTTCTGTGGTTGAGTTATCAGAGTTTGGGTTTGAATCCCGGTCATGACACTTGTCATGATAATTGTTTCTCTTCACCCAGGGAACCTGCGAGGGTATAGGTTGACCCTCTTCATTGTTTAAAAAGTGCCACTGCAGCTCAGGGCTGTGTACTCCCTAGGGAGTTGATCAAGATTAAAGGAATGTTATTGGCCTTATGACCTGGGCACTAGTAAGAAGCGCATTGATACATGATCCTCGTTATTCAGCATAGGCCTTGCATACGGAGCCGATATCTTTCTTAATTGTAATGGGGGCGAACTCTTGGAGTCGCCGCCATCACCTGTTCTCTTTCAGTCACATGCACACTTCTACTACTACTCCACTTTGTCACACTGTCTATACATCAAAGCTTCTGCGAGCATGGAAAAGATATTGCAAAATGCACTATTTAAGAACTATAGTTATTAATATTGTTAGAGGGCACTGTAAGGGTTAGCACAGAATTTGATAGTAAGCTGCCACCAAATTGGGTCCTGATCCCAACCATCACACCTGTGGCAACTTAAGCTTTACTAAATAATTTGAAACCATTTATCTTTTCTAAATGGCTCAAAATCTGTGGCCAAGTCTATTTATTCGTCAAAGACAGAAATTCAAAAACAAACTACAACTATTTGCCTCATTAGAAGAACTGAACTACATGCACTCTTCTGTGGTTTTCATAAACATCGATGATTAAAACTAATACCCTGTCAAGCAGTATTATATTACCATCATTCACAAATAATCAGTAGCACTCATTAAGCCTGGAATGAGGCACATGCTGGTATACCTAGCGATCAAGTTTGACCGGCATGCACCTCGCATGCCAGCATGCTAGCTAGACCAGCATGCATCTGATTCAAAAGTTAGCGCTTGTGCAACGGTATTTGCGAAAAGGTCAATGCCCTGGCTGCGTTTTGCATGAAGGGCGCCTTCTTCAGTCTTTTCAGAGCAACCTGTTTTTTTTTTAAGAGCAATGCAAAACTTTAAGGAATGGAATCTTTTATCTGACTTGCCTGTATCTTTTTGTTTTGTCTTGTCAATTTTTGAAGAAGAAGAAGAAACGTAAGGTAAGCCCAGCAGCTTTATGCCGCTGCCTCTTGCCTTCGGTGCTGCTTTTTACATCCACCGAGATTGCTCGTACTAGTCTGCTTTCATTTATTATCTCTTTCACTCTCTGTGTGGGGAAACTTTTTAAACTGTTATTGGGAAAGGTTTTTTATTTATTTATTTTTTTTATTTATTTTTTTTAAATGAAAATGCACCTCAAATGTCGCACTGAGTTCATTTTTGGGGGAACTACTTCAGGCCTGGAATTTGATCTCTAAGATGGCTGGGCCATTTTCATCTTGCAAAGGGCACTTCCATTGGCAAATCTTAAAGTAATGGGAACAAAGGGCACTTCCATTGGCAAATCTTAAAGTATATGGGAACAAAGGGCACTTCCATTGGGAAATCTTAAAGTATATGGGAACAAAGGGCACTTCCATTGGGAAATCTTAAAGTATATGGGAACAAAGGGCACTTCCATTGGCAAATCTTAAAGTATATGGGAACAAAGGGCACTTCCATTGGCAAATCTTAAAGTATATGGGAACAAAGGGCACTTCCATTGGCAAATCTTAAAGTATATGGGAACAAAGGGCACTTCCATTGGGAAATCTTAAAGTATATGGGAACAAAGGGCACTTCCATTTGGAAATCTTAAAGTATATGGGAACAAAGGGCACTTCCATTGGCAAATCTTAAAGTATATGGGAACAAAGGGCACTTCCATTGGCAAATCTTAAAGTATATGGGAACAATTTGTAAGGGCACCAAGACCCAAGCCCAACTTCATAGAGCTGCTTAAGTGCAAAAATAAGCTTAGCAAAACAAAATTATGCTTTCCAGAAGAATAAGGTTACCAGCCAAAATACCATGTCTTATGTACAATTTGTGACTGGTATCTTGCTCATTTTTGCTAAGCCAGGACTTTTTAAACAGTATTTTCTGCGTAGGCCCGGTTCATACTTCATGTGAATGTGAATGCGAAGCAAATTTAACGCAAATTTGACATCACATCAACTCACCTTTCGCAGCAATATTCGCAAGTGAGTTGAGCAGAGTTGAACTGCTGTGAATTATTCGTTGCGAATTTGAGACGTCAACAACATTCACTTCACGTTCGCAGGAAGTATGAACCGGCCTTTAAGCAGCTCTATGATATTTTGGCCCAGCTGTGGCCTCAAGAGGCCATGGCATCTGTTGTGTCTGTGCTATTCAAGGCCTACTGCTTTGTTGAAAGTTTTAAAAAGTTGATTGAAGTGGCTGATAAAACAGTAGCTGATCATTTCTCATGCTTCAATAGATGACATTATTAGACAGCTCCCTCTTTTGACAGTTTGTTCAGACCAGTGTTGTGAGTGTGAAAGTTTTGTAGATCAATTTGTGGAATTCTAATTATTTCATTGTGTGAAATAGTTTGTGTATGAATGTACATGTAGATGATCATGAGTATCGTCCATATGTCATATCATTACAATGCATGTATTACAAGTTTTGTAGCCAAAATAGTAAGTATTTGTCAGCAACAAGTAGGAAAATTTACCTGAATTCAGTTTTACGATCCCCAAAAAACTAAATGCAGATTTTTCTGTGAAAATTATTATGTCCTAAAAGTATGATGCTAGTGAGGCATGACTGATTATAATGTCATCAAAATGTGCTCAGAATTGTGTTGCTGTGAAAATTATGTGGTGCAAATAAAACAAAGTAAATGATTGTCTAACAATTGGTCAGACACAGAAATTGCTGCCATGTTCAGGATTTATCATGAAAGATGGATGTACTTCGATGGATCACGTTTGACCTCAGATTAAAAAAAAAAAAAAAAAATTAAAAATATAAATGGAGTTCTTTGAATAGATGAGAAATGATCCAGCTACAGTAACCTTGGTAGCACAAATTGGCTTTGTACTAAACAATGGCTCATCTCTAAAAAAATACCTGCCTCGCGGGGTTTTTCCTTCCCTTTTTCTAACAAAATAATTTCTTCCAAAAATGTGGGTTTGATTACCTTTTGTCCCTAGGTGAAGGTGTACTAACAACTAATTCTAGGTGTAAGGATTAAAAAACAAAACTTTGTTCTTAACTAACATGTAGAATTGGAACTGCCTCTAGCCATCGGGCAATCTCGGTGGTTTAGTGGTAAGATATCTGCTCTAGCAATGCAAAGGTCGTGGGTTTGAATCCCACCCAAGTGCTTCATACACATTGGTGTAAGGGTTTATTAAGCTATTGATAGTTACAAGTGCATGTAATTTGTATAATGATCTGACAGAGTCTGTAACTTTTAAGATTAGCAGATTTACAAGCAAGCAGGCAGGCAGGCCTGTATGTTTCATTTTTAAAAGGGCAAAAGGCAGCAAGGCATTTTCTCCTTGGTGCACACATAAGGGCACCATTAGGAAATTGTAAATTTCTACTGGAGCATTTTAAGGGCACCAAGGCAGTGACCAGGGGGCATGGAGGCAATTGCCTTCGTTGCCTCTGTGAAGTATCAGGCCTGAGCAGGTTTGAAATGTTCCAATGTAGTTTGTTACAGAGATCTCAATTGCTAAATACAGAACTCACCAATCGCCACCATCACCTAATAGTTGTGCACCACATGCCCATTTATTGTATTACCTGACCTTAGTATTAAAAAACCAAAAACAATTTAACAGTTTTTTTAACTACACCTAGAAACATCCAGTGTGTTATAATATTGAAACCTATTTCTTCTTGATTCATCCTTCCCCTTTGAACTCATTGTTTAATGGGTTCTTAGTAATAAAATAGAAACAGGGCCTTGTGTTTAGTTTTGTTTCACGGGATTGAAAAAAGGGCACCCTTTTCTATCAGTAATTTTAATTTGAATATTCATGAAGGTCTCGCATGATAGTGACATAAAAATATGGGGATATGCAAATGCATACTTTTACACAGTTCTTTGACTTGCATGCATACAAATATTCATGACCCAGCAAGATTTTGTTCTAAAAAGGACTAATTTAAAAAATACATTTGAATATTGCAATATTCAAAATCTATTTGCATATTGCAGTATTCAATATACTTGCAGTAACACTGTCAGAGGACTTGTGATTGCAGAAATGTTTTCTTCAGAATCTTCACTAACTTGGATCAAAACCTACTTAATATTCCTTTGTATTATTTGAATAATTTGAATTTTGATTTGCTTGGTTTCTCCAGGAAGGAGGCAAGAGCAGTTTTAAGGACAAGCTTCATACGATAGAGAAAGTTTGTACGACGATTCAGAATACACTGGATGATGTAGCTTGCCTTGGGGAAAGAGTCAAAAAGTAAGTCCACATGGTTCAGTTTGACCTCAACCTCGTTCCCAGGCGTGTTTGATCTCGCTGTGCCACTTTTTTCAAGCATGTCTTGCTCGAATTGGTCCAATGAATTGTGCCTCAATCTGGCACATTGTTATTAGGCCTATGGCCTATCCACTCAATGCTCAGATGAAGAGCCCTAACACGCAAGAGGGGCATCTATTCAATGCCCAGATGAAGGGCCCTAACACGCAAGACGGGCATCTATTCAAAGAGCAACTGGTCCCCTCTCATTCTTCTTTGATCTTTAGATGTCTAAATCTATGAAATTTAGAGTCAAGGTGTAAAATAGAATCGCGTTGAAATATTTTCATTTTCACACTTTGTGTAGTAAGCGTCCTTCAAGGGCCATACAAGTGCTGGAAAGTTTCTAATGAGCCTGAACGCAAAGTAGTCACCCTTAGGAGCCAACCAGTGTGTTTCTCTGTCCATCCCTACCAGGGGTTAGTGACAGGAAGTATTGATTGACGGCGCGGTGCCCATGGTAGCAAGGCTGGTTTGACCCGTAACTTTCTCCTTGAATCAGTTCATGCTATAGATTTCTATATAAGAACTAGAGGGTGCACTGGTCTATATACGCGGCCCGGCATGCGCGCATGCGGAAATTTTCTAAGTTGACAAAACTGCATCACACAGCGTGTTTTTGTGCTGCCATTTTGTAAGTTGACAAAACAGCATTGCGTAACGTTCAATAACGGCGCGCGTGTCTTCTTGCGGTCCTGTCGCATTTGTGCAAGCAGCATCACTAGTGCCCCCTCTACTGTCGCATTTGTGCAAGCAGCATCACTAGTGCCCCCTCTAGTGTTTTTATTGATGCCAGTATTTTAATTTGTATACATTGTAGCAACAGATATGGCAGCCTAGGGCACAATGTAATAGAGTCATTTAAAAGCAAGTTGCTCACAATGGTAAGATCTTGCTTAGTTGAAGCAGCGTACCAGCCAAAGTACCATGTAATATGTTACATGTGTGACTGGTTACCTGCTGGTTCTCGCTGAGCAGCCAAACAAAACTAAGTGCTTTTTTTTGTGCAACATTCTGAAGTAGGGCCCTAAAGCTGTTAAAAAACAATGCATGGCAAATTTTTTTAATCAGAAGGTTTACAGGGTACCACTGGGGGGCATTTGGGCTGGTAAGCTTTAACCGCTTAGCATGACATGTGGTCTATACCTTTTGGCGGTATAAAACTTAATGATAGTATTTTAATTTCAGTAAATTTTGTTATTTTTTTTCCAGCACCTTCAACTTCACAGTTCCGTGGCTGTCATATTTAGCGTGCATAGCTTTGTTAATAATTGCTATAGTGTTGTATCTCATTCCACTAAGATACCTGTTGTTAGCGTGGGGTAAGTCAACACTTTCATAAATTTTCACATTTGTTGAGTGTCTGTTATATTCAGGCTTTTATCAGAGCTTAGGAGCTTCTGCATTTACTTGGATATTTCTGTTTACCCCTGTCTGTGTTTATCTTGCTGTGCTTGTCTTGTATCTTGCATTGTTGTACTCCCCTCAAAGAAGAGGTTGCAAATTCCATTTGTACTCTGTGTTTGTGCTGTCAATATTGCGCTTATAGGCCATAGGTGACATGGGTTGGGAAGTACGAAGTTAAGTCATCTAATAAAATCGTGTAAAGATAAATTGCAATGGGTAATAAGGAGAGGCGATGACGATTACTGTTGGATTTGAGTTGACGCAATTTGCCTGACTTATTTAAAAAAAAAAAAAAAAAAGGCTATAGAGGTAGCAGTCAACTCTGCTCTGGCTGCATGAATACTAGAATCTGCGGACTATACCCCGTAGACAATGGAGAACTCAGCTGGGTGTCCAAACAGGGGGCTTAGAAGATTGATGTCATGTTTGGGCTAGACTTACGCGACAACCAATGTTTTGGGGTAGCAATTTGGCATGCGACAGTTGACAACTTGTCTTGAAAGTGACTTGTTTCAATTGCAATTCACCTTCGCAATCAGAAGATAGATGGTTGAGTTTGGAAACGATAAAAATTGCTATGGCATTATCGCCAAGATGAATCTTACTCCTTTGTGATTTTGAGCTATGTTGTGCCATAACAACTCGGAAGAAGAGCAAACTTTTTTTTAATAATTTTTTTTATAAATTGTTTATGTCTCTTATACTTTTCCAGGTATCAATAAGTTTACGAAGAAGTTGAGAAAGCCTCATGCGATTCCAAACAATGAACTCATGGACTTCCTGTCTAGAATTCCATCGGACAATGAGATTGTAAGTAGATACTCATCAGTTGAATATAAACTTAAAACAATTAGGGTTGAGAGATGGTTGCTACTTGAGGACAAAAAACTTGTCAACTTTTTCCCCAGGACCGCAAAAAAAAATGGTGGACTGGTCCCCTGCTTTATCCACAAGGAAGGATAAAGACAGGGACTGGTCTTACAGATCCAATGATATCAGTGGGTAAACATGCAGTGAAGTAAGCTTTCATGGTCCCCTGCTTTATCCACAAGGAAAGATAAAGACAGGGACTGGTCTTACAGATCCAATGATATCAGTGGGTAAACATGCAGTGAAGTAAGCTTTCATGGTCCCCTGCTTTATCCACAAGGAAGGATAAAGACAGGGACTGGTCTTACAGATCCAATGATATCAGTGGGTAAACATGCAGTGAAGTAAGCTTTCATGGTCCCCTGCTTTATCCACAAGGAAAGATAAAGACAGGGACTGGTCTTACAGATCCAATGATATCAGTGGGTAAACATGCAGTGAAGTAAGCTTTCATGGTCCCCTGCTTTATCCACAAGGAAAGATAAAGACAGGACTGGTCTTACAGATCCAATGATATCAGTGGGTAAACATGCAGTGAAGTAAGCTTTCATGGTCCCCTGCTTTATCCACAAGGAAAGATAAAGACAGGGACTGGTCTTACAGATCCAATGATATCAGTGGGTAAACATGCAGTGACGTAAGCTTTCAATTTTGTCATTATGGTTGGTCTGCTCCAAAGATCTGTAGTTTGTCAGCTACATACAACAGCAGTTGACTGTACTTTGAATCGTTTGCTGCTACATACAACAGCAGTTGACTGTACTTTGAATCGTTTGCTGCTACATACAACAGCAGTTGACTGTACTTTCAATCGTTTGCTGCTGCATGTGCATAATGTTTGTACGTAATTAAAGTGTACTGTGTTTACACATGTGAATGGATGCGAGGTCAAAAGTCATCTGGCAAGATCTCGCCAGGTTCTTAAGGCTTGTATTTGGCAATATTCACAAGCCTTGACATATGACATCAGATATTCAGGCTTTGAGACTGGCCTCTCCAGAGCAAACATGTAGAGGGTGCCCACTGTAATCGCTCGTGTTTGCCCAATGTCACTACAGCAGGGTGCTCTAACATCCGTTTCAGACAGGTGCACCAGAGTTGCGCTGACTCAAATTGATTAGTGCAACTGTAGTTCGACCATAATAAACTTTGGTTTCAGACAGGCGAACTAAACATAACATTTACACTGGCTCCGCTCATGACCAAATATAGGCATCTGAAACCAAGGCGCTCCAGAGTCGTTCGGAACACCTGCAACAGTCAATCTGTCGACTTCTAGTGCGTCCAGTCGCTCCTAACTGTTTCAGACGTCAAACTTTTCATGTACTGAACTCAGAATTTGGTTCGGCGTGACAGTCGACTCTGGAGCGCCTGTGGGAAACCAGTGTTAGATACTCAATCTTGAACCTAAAACTACCCAGTCGTTAGTAAAGCCAGAACTTGAGTAGCAATGAAGACTCTCCCTTTGATGTCCCTGATGAGTAACATCGGTTTTCTTGAATGATGGATTGTTTGTTCATTTGGAAGGCTGCCTGTTGTATTATTTTTGGAGAGTAAACTCATCTTTACTTTGTTTTCATTTAACAGAAACAGTACCAAGAGCTGAGGCCAGAGAACCTGAGATCGGAATCTCCCAAGAAGCGAAGATGACGACCAGGGTTACTATGGTTACAGCAGCATCTCGGACACAAATTCACTGAGAAGAAGATACCATGGGAATCGGTAACAAACAAGATATTTCTTCTGACGTTGTGGAAACATCTTTCTGCGTCTTAGCAGTGACATGAATGTTGCCTCTTGGATCTCTCTACATGGTTGCTTACAGTGTTCTTTAAGCTAATTTTTTCTCTGATTTTGGGATTCTTTTTTTCACTTGGACAACCAACCACACGTGTGTGTGGGGTTTTTTCTATGAAAATTAAATGGCAGCCAACTCAAATTGCTGTGATGGTTATCAATATTTTTTGTTGATGAATATCCATTATTAATGACATCTTAACTATATCTAGTTTGAGGCATTGCATGGTGAGGTATCTTAACTTACAGTTTTTTTTATATAATTATTGGTAACGGTCAAGTGTTTGGCTTTTTCCGGTATATGAATTCTCCTCAAAGAAATATTATATGGCAAATGTTTATCTGTTGGGCTAAAGTTTAAGAGGACTTTTCAAAAATATTTGGATATCATGAAATATATGTCTATTATGTGCCTGTATGAATAATGGGGGAATCACCCCTGCAGCTTTTTCTCATTGCTGTGATAATAATAAAGTCAAGCAATTTCAGTCAGCAATTTTTGCATTTCTTAGCACATTTGACATGCGACCAGTTTGACCTGAGAGTTTGAAAGAAAATTAAAACTTACAATCATAGATGTTTTAGTTGACATCGAGTTCGAAAGAAAAAACCCCAAATACAACTACAACTTCATCTTTAATATCTCTGCCGTTGATTTCACCAAACTATTCCTAACTTAGGATTGATCTTAGGACTTAGGACGGGTTCAGTTCCGTATCCAAATACGTAGGACCCATTGAAACCATCCTAAGTTAGGACGGGTTACTCGTCCTAACTCGAGTTAGGATTAATCCTAGGGTTTCGTGAAATCGACTGCTGGACTATTGCCTGGCGATAGTAATTGCCATATTTTGACTATACCTCTAGTTAGGTCAAAAGGCAATTTCTGAACGTCGTCTACTGTTTGGTCTTTTGATCAGTACTTGTGTGCCTAGAGAGTGTTACTGTGCCACTGCCATCCATGTCTCATTCCGTCACAAGTTCTCTTTGTATATCAATGATGAGGCGACCACAATGCTAAAACAATTCAGTTCTTTTCCTGCTACTGGAAGTGCAAGCCTGATTGCATCGAGCTGCTTAAGCATAAAAAGTAGCTTAGCACAAGTTCAAGCTGCAAGTAAGGATGATTAGCCTTACAAGTTATCATTATGCTGTGGATCCTGGTGGTTCAGACCGGAGTGTTGCATGTGGATTGGGTTGTCAGTACCGATTACATTGGTTTTCCCTCCATAGGGGTTTTCCTGCCCCATCTCAAACTGAATATTTCTTCTAGTTTCCTGTTCACCATCCTGCTGTTGGCAGTTGCGCTGTTGGATGTGTCATGAAGAATTTGCAGAAAATGTAATGCATCAAAGGAGTGATAGTTTACGAAAATGTGGAAAATATACTGATGAATTAAATTAAGACAACTTGTGGAAAGGCATTGGCTGATGGCTTTACGGGATAGCTCCGTGGAAGAATTTCCAAGTTTGGTCAGAAAAACTTGGAAAGTATAAATCCTTATCACCGAGTTGGTGAGTTTACGTTGAGTTTATACTTGGGTCATTGACCTTATCTGATAAGCAGTTAATTTGCCTTGGGCAATCAGCATCCCTACTGGTTTGTGTATGATCCAATTAATTCCATATTTTGAAAAAGAATTACATGGAGATAACAGGTGTGAGTTGCTGGATGAAAAGGATGGTGTTATTTTGACCTCTTTCTTAAGTTGAGCTTTCCCGTAATGGATGTATGAAAAGAGTAAATTTGAACTTGTTTGTGTATTGCCACAGAAACAGATTGTATATTTCTTTTTAAAAAAACCCACTTTTTTATAAACATTGAAAGCCTTTTTGAGACCATAACAACAAACTTGTATATATCTTTTTCTCTAAATGTTGCTATTTGTATATGTGTTATTTTGTAAATACTCACACCCAAAACAAAAATATCATATACTCCTCTATTCGTATAAATGTTTCCAATTTTGACTTTTTGCATTATGTATTCAATAGAATGTATGGTGGTATGACTTTTTTTGTAAACTTTCCATCAAAATACATTATATGAAATATTCTACCATTTTATTGACTTTTGTTACATTCATAGACATGACCTTAACCAGCGGAAGAAAAAAAACAGGACTGTTAAAACTTGTTTTAATTATTTTGAATTTTTTGTTTAATGATTTGTTTCAAACAGGGTATAAACAAGAAGAATGATAGTGTGACAACAGACTGGACATACCAACATTAATGTGTGTTGTTTCGTGTAGAAAGAATACTAATTTGTTCAAGTAACAGTAGATGATATATATATACACTATGTTTATTACGCTTTTATATTTAATCTTTTATTTTGTTAGTATTTTCATCGGCTGTACTTAGGTTCAAACTTTGTAAGGAGAAATTGTTGGTCTTTTCTAAACCAGGGCATCAGTGGTTTTGGCCATTGTTACAGGGCCTCATTCAGTATTAACATGTTTGACTGCTGACAAATGCTCATGTTACAGGTAATATAATAATATTAATGACGCGCAGTTCTTATTCAGTGCTTGATCACAGCCTCAGCTCAAGCCTAGCTGTGAGCTGTGGCCTAGCCCTAAACTGATAAGACCTTACCTGAATCCTGGGCATGAGTTGGGCCCAACCCTGTGCTGTGGCCGAGTCCTCTAATTGGTAGCCCTAACTGGTTCCTAAGCCTGAGCTAAAGCCGCCTTGAGATGTGGCCTAGCCCTGAACTGAAAACCCATGAGCTGTATGTAACCTATCCCAGAGCTGTATCCATGGTTTAAAAACACTTATTTGTTTTACTTTACAAGGTCATGAACTTGAAATACAACCGACTATTTAAATTTTGACGTATGCATGAGTATGAATCAGGAAGGAGACTGAAATCCGCTAGTATGTTACAATTTTATTTTTTTACTTTCTCAAACATTTTGTTTTGCATTTTGTCAGGTCATGCTATCCATCTACCTGATGCTTCTACATGTAGGTTGAAATGAACATTCTTGCTCCTTTTACTAAAATTCTACTCCTATAAAGTTGTAGCCCGCCTTTTTGGGCTGTTATGGCTCTCTTTTAACATCAGTGGTGAAAATACGGTAAGACTGATGTTAAAAGAGAACCATAACAGCCTAACGAACAAGGTGTGCTGAACAAGGTGTGCTGAAAAAGTGTATACTAATGTGCATTCCTAAAGATGTATGTAACTCCAAAGCTGGCAGAGGTTTAATGTTTTTAAATTTATGTTTTCATTTTTTGTTCTCATTTTATTTAATTTTAATGATTTGATCAATCAATTACTTTGGTTATGAGTGTTGCTATACTAAATGTCATTCCCAAGTTTCTGTGGACTTCTTAGTCAATGGGCAAGACATTGGCATGACCAACTTGGGAACACAACTCTAAAGGGAAGGTACACTCTTGGTAATTGTCAAAGACCAGTCTTCTCACTTGGTGTATCTCAACATATGCATTTAACAAAAACCTGTGAAATTTGAGCTCAATTGCTCATCGGAGTTGGGAGAAAAGGATGAAAGAAAAAAAACACCCTTGTTTCAAAATCTGTTACTTCAGAAGGAGCCGTTTCTCACAATGTTTTATACTATCAACAGCTCTCAAATGCTCCTTACCAAGTCAGTTTTTAAGTTAATATTTGTTTTGAGTAATTACCAAACGCGTACCTTCCCTTTAAATAATATTGGGGGCAAGATAGATATCCTTGATGAAAAGTATGAATGACTCTGCACTTATCCCGAGTTTTTTTTGACACAAGAGCGAACGAAAAGAAAAGTATGTACATGTAGCTCACATTTGGACAACAACCGCTAGGTGCTTTTATAAAAAAAAATATATCATGTCTTCAGTGCAACAAGGTCATGACATCTCTTCAGGTTGAGTTGGGTAAATCACTTTTTAAAAGTTTGGGGACATTTTAAACAATCACTGGTTATTTAGGACAAGTCCACTTGTACATCCGAATTAAAACAAATTTGATAACTAAAGCATTACATGTGATATCTACACTACCTTTTAAAACAAATTTTTTGTTTGCCTTATTAATAAAATAGTCGAAGCAACCTTGTACTTGGATATTCAAAAGGTTGTGTCATTGAGTTATGACCTTGTTGCTTATTCTGCATCTCATGCAATCAATAAGGAATAACGTCATAGTTCTCAGTGCAATAAGGTCTTAGGCTTTGTCTGAGATACATCCTTGTTGCATGGAACATGTTATCGATTTATGACATCATTTATGGTAAATGATCTGTTTCTTTTGAATTACTTTTTGGGCAAAATTGAATTTTTACAACTTACTCAGACAATATTAAATCACCTTTTGTTAATTCTAACCCAATTTCACTGAAAATCTGACATACGTAACGCCTGTCGCTGATGCAATGATATTACAAAGAAATAGTACCTTTTTAAACTCCAGCTATTTCTGAGCACAATTGGTGTGTGGCTAATAATTCTGTGTCCATTGTCTGATTCCAAATACTTGTTTATGTGAAATACAATTCATATTTGGTTTGTTGTTTCCCAACGTCTGTGTTTCCGCAAGAAGCATTGAGGTGGTATTCCTACATACACGAACTTCTGATATTGATTTGGTGGAAGTATTTTTATGAAAAAAATGCATCATTAAACACAAATTTATTAGTTTTTTTTACGAATCTCACTTTTGGTAGGGGAATAAAGGAAAATGAATTCTGAATTTTATTGATTTGATTGTTATCCATCACGTTAATCAGTAATTTTATGATAATATATTTGTCAACAAATACAATTATATCTCACTGATTCAGTTTATTACCAAATGTTATATGTAAATTTACTTGATTTATTCCTTAAGTGTGTATCAAATTTGTTTTACGGTCCAAAAAATTTAAGTTAACAAAAAGGGCTTTTGTCTTTTTTTGTATGGTTACAAAAAAAGACTTCTTTTGTAAAGGTCTCTGGTAATTCTTTTGATTTTAATGGTGCATGGTTATGATTCAACTCGAACCAACAAATATTTTTGTTTCAGAAATCCCAGATTTTATCCTTCGCAATTTATTATTATATTTTTTGTTTTGGTTCAATACATAAGAACACAGTTGGCAAAGAAATGTTTTACAACAAAATGATTATTATTTACTGCATTAATGACTGTCGGGTCATCTTGCTGTCTTTAAAAATCCATCAACTTGATATCATTGGACATATCGGTGTGTACTCATGAAGTGACACTTTTCACTGCGTTTTTTATGCAGTGTATGCATGTACAAAAGGTCTTCATACTGCCTGTGGAATACTCAATAAAAGTTCTTGAGTTTGTATAACAAAGTTCTGTGTTGGTTTTACGTGTTGTCAAAGTGGCCTATTCCTGTCTCAACGGTTACACTGAAACAAGGTACCCTCAAATATACGCTCACAAAGGGTGCATTCAACAAGCCATTTGCGCTGTGGCGTAACCAGAGGGGGGCCTGTTAGATTTTCATATCATCTGGTTCACAAAATACCCAGAAAGTTTGAGTTCCTCAGCCCATAGAGGAGACAGTTGCTGTCATATGAAGCAGGCAAGCTTGAGTGTAGTAATGTAAGAGATGTTGAACACCCATACACAGTTCTGAATTAATATGAATGGTACGAGGATTTGCTCATCTGGAGGATGCTTCACATTCTTCCATAGCAACTTTCTCTATAGTCTGAGGAATTCAAATAAGGCGGTAACTTGGGACTAGGCAAGTCATTGTACACACAACTTTATTCAAAATCTAACTTGCAAATGGGTAAGATGTTCAGCAATATAAAAATAAAAAAGGAGAAATGACCCAAACTAAAGCAAGAACATATTACACAGCTTTAGACTTTCCAACTTTTCTTTATTATCCAGCTTTTTTGAAATATCAAATCTTTCATTTCTTTAGTAACAGATGGAACTAGATGAAACAGTAAATGTCTATAACTTCTGTGTGAGTTCCAATACCCTAAGAATTCATGGTCCTATTGAAAAGTGATGACAATGTCTTGGGATTCCGATGTTGACGTCCCGATGACGACGTTGCGATGTTGCATCATATGCCTTCACGCCAAAATTACCCTCTCTCTTGTTCCACACAATTCAGTTCCAAATCAAGATAAGCTGGGAAGTCTGCAAATGTTTTTTCATCCTGAATAATATGATCTATTTAGCTGCTGCTGCTTGAGCCTGGGCTCCGGCTTGGGCCTTCCTCTGGGCAGCCAAGATGGAAATCATCTCCTCCCTCTTTCTCCTTCCACGACGAAGTGTTCCCAGCTGTTGAGAAAAAGAAAAGGAAATATTGTTATTGAATCAATGTAGCTTTTCATTTTCAAAGTTCTAACAATCTTGCAGGCCCGATACTTCACAAAGGCAACAAAATGCCCCCTGGCCATTGCTTTTGTGCCTTTAAAATGCTGCAGTAGAAATTAAAAACTTCCTAATAGGGTGCCCTTTACCAAGGAGAAAATGCCTTGGCCTTTCAAAAACAAAGCATACAATGCGTCTTTATACGTGCAATACACAACACAAAGGACCTACAGCTTTTCATCCCATCCGAAGAATGAAGTAATAATGGTTAAAGGAACACGTTGCCTTGGATCGATCGAGTTGATCTTTGAAAAGCATTTGATCCACACAAACATGCCTAAACTTTGCACTTAGCGAAGAAACACGGTCGGCCATTTTGTGGAGTCAAAATTTTGACTCCATGAAATGGGCCGACCGTGTTAGTTCGCGGCCTAGAAGGATAACAGTGCAATTTCGAGTGATAACGCTTTTCAAAGACCAACTCGTACGATCCATGGCAACGTGTTCCTTTAAGTTTCTTGCTTTTGGACACAAGGAGTCAAGATCGGGGCACAAACCCACACTCTGTTGATCAGAAAGACCAGAGGTTGAGTCCTGTGCTCTTAAAGAAACACATTGCCTTGGATCGGGCAAGTTGGTCTTTGAAAAGCGTTTGTAACCGTTTGTTATAAAATGCATATGGTTGGAAAGATGTTGTAACCGCTCGGCCACAACATGCAACGCTACAGTTTCAGAAAACAGTCACTAACAGCCACCTTTTTTGTCTGAAATGCTGCTATCAAAGATGACAGTTAGTAAACTAGAAACACACTGTCACAGATGCTGGGCAAATAGAAGATCAGTTAAACTGTAACCTAAACATTTTAAAGGACTCAAAAGACAATTGCCAGCACTGTCCGAGTGAGATGTTGTTATTTAAATTCCCACTTACCCTCTTCTTGCAGAATTTCAGGGCTCTCTTGTCCTTGCTGATTTTGAGCAACTCCATGCAGCGTTTCTCATATGGAGCAAAGCCAACTACCTCACGGACCAAGTCGCGCACGAATTTGACATGCTTGCGGGGCTGTTATAGAAAACGAAAGTACAACATTAAATAGAATCAAAACAACAAAGCAGGTCAAGACAATGGCTCAATTTCATAAAGCCTTTAAACATAAAAACTTGCCAAGCACAGACACATATTGAGGATTCTTAAAGATGGTGAAATTCAACTGGTATTTTTTAAAGCAATAACACAATACTTAAATTGGGTAGAATACAGGTAAACAAAAATACTTCCGAACGAATCAACACACAAGACCCCAGAAAAATTTACTCTACACAAGTACAACAACCTATGAAGTATAACAGTGCTTGAATTTATAGAACACAGGCCCAAAGCCATGCCAGTGAACTTTGGGCCAGTAAACTCAGGACCAGAAAAGTTCAACACTATTTCAATTGAATAATATTACCTCCGCTGTTCAACATTGAGTCTAGTAAATATCTTTCAATTCTGTCAAGAGTATCAATATACAGTATAAGGCTTAAGATAAATATTCCCTCAGTGGTTGGTTAAAAAGGAAACATGTTATCTTTGTAAAAAATTCTTTCTCATTAGGATTCTGGTCCAGTATAATGCAAGCTACTACTACAAGCCCTGCGGTTTTGTGGAATTTTCCCCTGAATTCAAGCCCTGGCTGTATAACCTTGGGAGTGGGTTACTGTTAGTATTAGGTTCACAACTTACTCCCTTTTTCTTGGGTTTGACGATATTTTTTGTCGTTTTGTGGCCCTTGTTGAGGCCAACACACATATCGTGCTGGATTGCCATTTCTGTGAACAAATAAAAAACAGAGTCTTTAATATTGGTAAAAAGTCAATCTGTGATTTGGAAAGTTTTGGGCGACTTCTCAGGGCGTTGTTTTTGAAAAAATGCCTTATTTGACTAATCTGTGGATTGCGCAGTAGCAGCTTACTCTGCAAATTGTACAAAATGATTTGTAACTTGCACTGTGCAAATTGGTAAAATGCATTCATTGATTCAACATGTAGTACTTTGCATGATTTTATACTATCACTAGGCTATAGTTTACTCAAATGGGATATTCCTTTTGTTGGTAAAATTGAGTGAAAGTTGTTGGTAAAACTGGTGGCAGCATACAAACAATTTAAATTAAGTGGATATTTTATCACTTTTTGTCAGGAGTGACGAACGAGTGGAGCAGTGCAGGGCCCTGTTTCATAGCTCTGTTTACCGTACGTAAGGTAAGCAAAAAATTGGCGCGTGTGGAAGCGGAGAATTCCATGCTTTCCTTAAGCGTTTTTCACGGGTTGGCAGGGAATTTTGGGTTGTGCGCATGCATACTGCACGTAAAATACTAGGCATTCTGCACTTAACACAGCGAGCTAGCGCAAAAATGTGACACTTGCATGAAATGAAAGAAGAGAATGGTGATCGTAAACACAGAATTCGGCCAAAAGCACAAGACTAAATGAGTTATGAGGTTGCGTTTGAAAGAAACAATTGTTGGAGATGATCTTATGGTGTGTGGTACTAATTTATTCCAGATGAGATAATGACAATGAAAATGTTGGGGCAAGAATTGCAAAATTTTGACCATTCTCAAAAATCGTGTCACACCAACCAATTGCAAATTGGAACACAAATTTGGCTTCCGTTCCACGGATTTCCTGCAATGTGTAATGAATCAATTTAGAACACATATATCAAATCGTCGAGAAAAAATATTTTCCACGTATTTATGTAAACACTATTGGGGAAGACGAGACAAAATTAAACAAGCCACTTTCAATGGTGTACATGTACGTGTGTTATGGAATCGTGTTATGATGGTTCCGATGCAATGTGTAAGTTACGATCGTAATATTATCAAAATAAACAGGATTTATCATCTCAAAGAAAAATAGTATAAACTTAATATTGCCAGCACATAAAAGCATATTAATCGAAAGTTTATGCTGAGAATTAACAATATAATGGTAAGTTCGGATGATTGTAAAATTAACCGATTTTAAAAGACAGTCATGTTCTACTCACTGGAGAGTTTATGGACAATCCACGAAGAGGATGTTCAAAACTGCCAACATTGCATTGTGGGAATGAATCGTATGAACTTTCACCTTTGACCTACTACTCTATCGCCGACCCCGATCCGACCCGACAGCGCAGGTACGTAGACGAGAGTGAAGTGTTGATACTATTTTTTGCCTGTCCTGCCAACATTTGTCTTTCAAAATGCGGTAAGTTTATACACTTTTTTCACAATGTTTCCAGTCTGTTGTACAATTGAAAGGGACTCAGCTTAACTTGGTATATTAGCAGTCGGACAAAACATCTCAGTTTGAAATATTTTCGAAAAAACTTGCCGAAGTGTGCGTACGGCGCCAAATTTGAAACAACCTTAGCTCAGCTCGGCAGCAGTGACACAGAGCAGACGTCGTTTGATAATGATAACATTGATTGTGTTTCTGTAGTGTACTGTTAGTGTTACCAGTATTGAAGTTAATACTTAGCCCTGCTTGTGTGGCCAATTTCAATCCTTGCTGAATCCCATCGGTTATCGAAGAACAATATAATTTTTTTATAAAGATAAGTCAAGTGAGATGAGAGTTTAATTTTAAAACCATGAACATGATGATGATGAACAGTAAATAAACACAGCTTTTTGTTGTTAATTCAGCAGGTTGGGTAGAACTCAATTTATACAACTGTACTCCTTTAAAAAAAAATTCTTTTTACATCCGCTGTCTTCAGTCGTATTCAGCTGCATGTAACCTTTTTTGATTGAGTACAGTTCCCCAGTCATTTGATCTAATTGTTGTCTATGCCTTTAACATTTCAAATGAAAACCACTTTTTGAATTTAAGGGGAGGGGGTTGTGTAAATTATGTGCTGGGTTCATTTTCATGATCACAGAAAATCAATAAAGACCAAAAGTATTATGAGGGAAATGCAGGTAGCCCTGGTACTAAAGTGTTCTCTATTTTGGACAAAACTAAATCTATCTGTTTTATTAGACCAAGTAACTCGGGCGCTGTACTCCTTTTTTTCGAATTTTGACATTTTCTGTCGTACGTACGACAAAAAATGTCAAAATAAAAAAAAAGGAGTACAGCACGACAGAAAATGTCAAAATTTGAAAAAAGGAGTACAGCGCTCCAGTGACTAGGTCTACTGTTTTATTTTTATGTGGTATTCTTCCTACTTTAGTCTTTATATTTTTTAGCCCTTTGGTAAAATAACAAAAATAGTTGTTGCCTGAAAAGATTATTAGAGCCTCAAAAAAGTTTAGCAAATCACCATAAAGATACATAAAAAGAATTAATGGAAAAAAAAGAATTAATGGAAAAAAAAGAACAAGAATGAAATGCTTAACTGAAAAATAGATAAATAGATAAGGGATTGTATTGTACAACAAGGTAATTCATGCCACACTTTGTTTTTGCAGAAATTTCAAGTTCAAGCTCTCTCGGAGTGCCAGACAGAAGCAAGAACAGTCTAATAACTCTCCTAATCTTTCTGGAGTTATTCCACCCACCCAAGTTTCTTGCACAACTACCCAAGCACCTTTGACGTCATGGTTCCAGGCGCCTGTCGCCAAGCAGACCCCTGCCAATCCCCCAAAAGGACTCAAGGAATCAACACTAGTCAAAGCCACAACTCATCCTGTGCAATCACCAAAGCCTATTGCCTCTGTTCAGCCATACACACCAGGAAAGGCACTGTAAGTAGCAATCAATTTATTAACAAGCTAAAATTACCTCAGGCTGTAGGCTATTTCCTAATGTTGTTTATGTATTTCAGATGCTGACCTGTGTGGATTTCATTCCACTGCTTAACAGTTACTGATGGCAGATTGCACTGCGCAGCGTTGAAGTTATTAACGAGATGTCCTCTTGATCCATTAAGTAGTATTCCTGACCAATCTCCTAAGTTCTGAAATCCACTCTGCACCAGTAGAGTAAAAAAAGCAAGACCTAGTTCCCAAAGAACGAAAATGTACACAGTAAAGTAGATACAGACATTGTGCTACAGCAAATGGAATATACATGAAACAAAGTGTAAAACTTGTGGCTTGAGTCCAGCTCCAGTCACAATTTTAATGAATCAGACTCAAGTTCAGACGATCAATGACCAGCATGATATTATTCCTACTTTAGTCTGATTTCAGACTTTTTGTTCACTTGGAAAAATCTGGAAATCAGTGAATAAACAGCCTCAAAAATATATTTAACCATATACCACACTTGTATTCAAACAATATTTGTCTACTTTTTTCTCAAGGACCAAATATCATGCTTGATGACTCAGACTCAGCCTTTTGGCGACCGAGTGAGTGAGTGAGTGAGACTCAACCAAGTGGACTCGAACTTTGTACTCAGACTGGGACTGTTGCCACCTTGAAAGCAGATGCTTACACTTGTAGTTATCTTTTCAAAAACTTCATCCACAGATCTAAGAAAAGCAAGTCACCGGCATCTAGTCGTGGCATTGGAAACATGTTCTTAATTGAGGATTCTTTACCTGATGACTTGGATGACTTGGATGACTTCTTGGAATCTCCTCTTTCAGGTGAGACGAGAGTCCATTTAAGAAACACTAGGATTGGGGACGGGGGATTAAAAGTAATGTATAATAACAGTGGCTTCTCATTATGTGCATATCTGTCACTCAAATCTCTTCATCATTTAGTATTTGCCTACCAGGTATTGTAGAGCAATGTTTTTGAAGTAGGAGTCCAACTCCTTTACATAGCACCATACAATGGTTTACAGGTGCTGTGGTGCAATATGCTGCCAATCAAACCAGGAACATCGGGGCAAACCCCTACTCTTTAAGATAAGTGTACTGGGTTCTTTTATGTGCATTACACAACACACAGGACCACTGGCTTTATGTCCCATCCTAAGGATGCATTAATAATGGACACCAGTGGCACAAATGGGACTCGAACCCACACTCTGCCGAACAGAAACACCAGAGGTTGAGTTTGGTGCTCTATCCGCCATGCCATGACACACCATAATGTATAAACCCTATGTAGATAGGACAGTTTAACCTATAAAAGGGATGTCAATCATTCTCTCTAAATGGCTTCCGATAGGCCACTTTGGGCTTTATGCACAATTTGTGCCACCCACCCTTGGTCCAGTGAGCTCCATTATGAACATGTCATGTAATGGTTCATTGATTTCCTCATTGTTATATTTTAAGTTACACTCTGATTGCTGTTTAGACAAAAAGAAGAAGAGCAGTCCAAATCTCAGTAAAATTAATCAACAACTCAAGGCTAAGTCACCATCGGAGATGAAGAAACTTGAATTTGATGAGGAGAACAAGACCAGCAAACTTGAATATAATGAAAAGAACAAGACGAGCGATGAATATGTGGATCTGACAATGATTGCCAGTCAGTCATCCAAAGGACAAGGGTCACATGAGATCAAGGGTCAAGAAGAGTCTAGATACCAGATCGATAGTGATGATAATGATGGTAAGTCAATTGAGTCAAAATAAGGAATGAGGGCAGCAGACAGTTGAAATTTATGTACAAGCAAACCTAGTGGGTTTTATAAATGTTAAATATGCATTGGGATAAAGAATATTAATTGGTTTTTATTTGATCTTAACCGTACATCGATGAATTTAGAGCTGTATACTCAGTACTTTCCTGAGCTCTGTGAAAAAAATTCACTTGCATAAAAAATAAAAATATTATCAGTGGGATTTTACCCATGGACCTTTGCCATTCTAAAGCAGAAGTCTTACTAGCTAGACCACCACGATTGCCCCGCTAGAGGCAGTTTCAATTCTCTGTTCTAGTAACGTTTCGTTAACTTTGCATCGGGAAGAAATAATTTAATTTGTATTTTACTCAAACAGTGTTAATTGAGCACTTTAGTGTTTGGGCTAAACTTTATTCAAAAGCTATGAAGTAGAACTGCCTTTTCCCAAGAATAGTCACTTTACTTTGCCAACCAAAAATCACTGGCGTTGTGTATTTAGATTTCTACTTGAACAGTACCTTTTGAAAAAGGGAATAAAAATTAATGGCAATAAAAACTTTTGGTTAGAAACCTACAGCAGCTTTCGATGGTGAAAGCATTTTTAGAAACACTTCACTTAGAAGTCATGTGGTGCTAATGTAAAAAGATATCAGATTTTATCCCCAAATTTTGAATATGACAAGCGTTACTGTCTGTAACATTTCTCAGATTTTGTATTACTTTTAGGAATTATTCTTCATGTGTGCACTATATTCACTCAGAATTTTTGGCAGATCTCAAAAACGTGACCACCTTTAAAAATGAAACTTTCATAGGCTAGTTTTATTGTATACTAAAATCATGAGGATATAAACGGTTTTAAAAAAAAATGTAAACTTTGCCTATAACTCCATTGCAGATGAGACATGTTTTAATACATCAAGACGCAATAGCAAGAGACACAGAGCATCGCTGATTATTGAAGACAGTGACGAAGACGACCAACCAAATGGTAAATGACAATAACAGAGGAGAATTATTTTTGTTTTAATGAAATTTACCTTACACTGTGCAGAGTTTTTAAGTTAAAGTTTTAAAGTGAGAGGAATATATCTGTTCTTGTTTGCACAAAAAATTGCTAAGCAAAAATAGACTACCAGCCAATAGTTACCATTGATGTGACTAGTACCTCAGTCATTTATTGCTTAGTTCTCAACAGCATGAAATTGGGCCTATGCTGTTTGATTTTGCTATTGCTTTTGTTTTTCATACTTTTGCATAAAGCTGTTTTTCCTATATCTTGTTACTGTCAGCAGAAGGAGCCACTGACTGCATTCAGGATTACGGGTACTCCACAAATACTCTGAATTTATTACCAGATACAAATGAATATTTTGAGGTAAGTTAAAGACACTGGACACTTTTGGTAATTACTCAAAATATTTTTTAGCATGAAACCTTACTTGGTAACAAGTAATGGGGAGAGGTTGATGGTATAAGACATTGTGAGAAACAGCTCCCTCTGAAGTGACATAGTTTTTGAGAAAGACATAATTTTCCACAAATTTGATTATGAGACCTCAGATTTAGAACTTGAGGTCTCGAAATCAAACATCTAATCGCACACAACTTTGTGTGACAAGGGTGTGTTTTTTCTTTCATTATTATCTCGCAAGTTCGATGACCGATTGAGCTCAAATTTTGACAGGTTTGTTATTTTATGCATACAAATGTTGAAATACACCAACTGTGAAGGATAGTATACACATAATGAATGTTTATGAGTGCAATGGTGCGAATATGTTCATGAGTTGAAAGATGGAATGTTCTATTCAACGAGGCGGAGCCGAGTTGAATGGAACATTCCAGCTTTCAACGAATGAACATATTCGCACCATTGCACGAATGAAAAACATTCATTATTTGTTTTATATAACATCCAAGTAGAACTTTGTCATTTTGATTGAAAGAAACAACTTTCAAAACAAACAATTTCAACTGTAGAAGCCGAATGCTAGTAATTTTACTATGCCTTCTTGCAGTAACACCTGCTGCGTTACCAAAGACACGCGCACGCAGTGATGTTTTTACTCAGCTTTTTCGTTCCATCCGAAAAGTACCATTGCACGCTGGCAGCGTGCCAGCGTGCAATGGTACTTTTCGGATGGAACGAAAAAGCACGGCGAGTGACTCAGCGTGCAATGGTACTTTTATTTGCTATCACGTGACGGACAATCCTCCAATCAAATGGCAAGGATCTGCTTGGGTGTTATATAATCTTTGATAATTACCAATTGCCTTTAATCATAAAAAGTGAAATCTTCCAAATTAGAGTTTTTTTTATTGCCTGTTCTTAACAAACAACAAACTCTTTCATCACATTTTTGTCTGCAAAAGATAGTAAGTGGCCTGACGTTTCAACCCTAGCAGAGACGAGAAAGACTCTAATAGGTTTGAAATGCCATGCCACTTACAATTTTTGTCACATTTAAACCAAAGGTCCTTTTGGTTGGTTAGCAGCTTGCAGCTTCTTTTCATCATTATTGTTGCCAATGTTCTCAAATTTGGATCTTCACTACTTCCATTATTATTTGACAATGCAAAAAAGTGAATCTGATTTCGTCATTACCAAAGGAGGATCATCAGAACGAAGGATGCGCGGAAGATTTGATAGACATCCCCAGCCCATCACCTCCACCGTCTGATTACGACGATATCAATTCCAGTGCCAGTGATTTTGACTTCCCTACATCCTACCATAACTACCAAGATGAAGAGGAACTCCCTGGGGCTTCAGTCATCCCTCCATCAGCAGACCTCAAGAGATCTTTGTTCCTAGGGCAGACGAGGCAAAATTTGAAGCATGGGTCGGTGGAAGATGGAGAGACTGATCGCTCAACAAATCCAAACCTGTAAGCAATATATATTCAAATTCTTTTCTTGTATCCGAAAATAACTTGACGCAATGTTGCTGTTCAGTTGTCACAAATTTTGCAAACTTTTATGAACTGTATTAGTTTCTGGTACTTTACTAAAGCTTAATTCAGTTTTAGGCATGACTTGTTAGTGAAAGTGCTTTTATTTCTGAATGTGTTACCTTGGTGCCCTTGAAAATTTATAAAATAAAAAAGTTGCACAAAATAGTTAAGGGCCTGACGTTTTGACCCAAACAGAGTCTTTCTCAAAGGATGATTTAAGCCTTTGAGCTGCTAGGGTCGAAAGGTCTGTGATCTATTCTTGTCATTGTTGGTGGCCTGATGTTTCGACCCTATGAGCAGTGTCCAGAAAATCAGCTGGGTTCGGACAACAGGTAATTTTCTTTTCTTCACTTATAGCAGTTTGCAACAGCTAATTCTAGTTTCTCATTTTGCAATTTTTTTGTACAACCCCTCTCAGTCAACCTTAAAAAGACGACAGTTTATCTTTGATTATTAATAATTGTGTTTTTTTGTGGGAATGATATGTTTTTGTTTCTCCTTCAGCAATGCAAGTGATGAGTTATACTTCACAAGCCATCCGTCTATGCAGCCTCTCTCTCCAAACGTAAACAACTTTCACTCTCTTGTTGTCTGTCATTTTAACCAAGAAAAACCGCCAGCATGGTTTGCAGTAATACTAAACTTTGGATCCAAACAGAAAAACAAATAGTGGAAACTGTCAAATAACAATGAAATGGTTCGTTTAGTTGAGTAGGAGATTATTGAACACGATATAAAATGGCATTTCCTGAATACTAACAAATAATTCAACCAATAAGAGTTAATGTAGCGTGCCTTTTGCCTCAATCCTCCAAAATCAAACGCAGCATGGAAAATTAGTGTTAGGAGGATGTTTCAAAAGAGGGCACAATTACAAGTAGTTTGTACACAGTTTGCCATATAGGGAGACAGAATCTCCTGCCACACTGATTCCACTTGAGTTGGCTGGATTCAGGAAAGTAGGCATTATAGACAACGTAAACAAAAATATTGTTCTTGAAAACTTTCAGATTTCGGCAGAGAGTCTTCAAGAAAGGCTGGATGAACTCAAGCAACTTTTGTTCAAGGTTATGGAACAGATATGCGATAATGTCGACATTGCTCTAGCGTCAGAAACAGAGGGCAGCAGACTACAACAAGTCAAGCCTTTCTTATCGCTCAGGTTTGTGCTCATCCGTTGGTTTTAAAAAAAGGTAGACCTCTTCATGACAAAAGACCTAGGTACAATTTCATGGCACTGGTTACCATGGATTTCTGCCCTTTTGGCTTATAGAATCACATGCTTTACTGGGCGCCAGTAGTGCAGAATTCTGCACGAAGCAGTGCAGAATTCTGCTTTAAGCAGTGCCATAAAATTGGCTCTATTATTCATAAGACGCTCCTTAAGTTTGGTCATACTAGAGCATTAACAGTCATTTACTAGCTAACCGGTTAAACGAAGGTCACAAGTTGAACCATATTACTGTTTTGAATTAGAAATATGAGCCAATCTTTAAAAGGAGCAGATGTCAACACACTTTCAGGAAATAAAAACATTGTAACCTCAGTCTTTACAGTCTCAAAACCACAAATCACAGTAAGCTGACATATAAAGCATCATCTATAACTAATTGTAGGAAGATGCTAAGACCACACAACCAAACCAAAGGGCAATGCAAAACTAGTTATAGTGACCTGCTAAGCATGAACATAAGCAGTTTAAAGGTAATTGTGTTTGGTGCTTTTTCCTCCCCTTCACAGGAAACGTATTAAAGCCAAACAGAAACAATCGGAGGCCAAGTTACGCCAACTTAACCAGTCAACCAGAACCACACCATCATTAACCAATCAGGATTCATCAATACCAATGATCCAACCTAGGTCACGACCTCCTGACACCACTAGTCTCCCACACCAGGCACTAAACGCACCCACCAACAAAACGCTAAACCAGAGTACCTTCAATTTCAAGCTGAAGTCTAGCTTCAATGCAACGCCAGTCTCCGACAGCGCAGCTACACCTCTCAACTCCAGCCATAGGACATTCAATATGGTGTCAAATACCAACAGACAAGGGTTGATAACGACCCCACTCCAGAGAACAATGCCCGCCTCGTCGTCACTCAGCAAGATAAGTCCTGGGTTTTCCTCTCCCGAGGGCGGTATATTTGGAGGTGATGGTTTCTTTGACGACACCACGGGAGCCAATCCGACAACGCCAATCTTTGAAAGTTCAGTACCAGTGATTGCCAGCAGAAAGAAACCGCTGGAGTTATCATCTGAGAAGCGCTCTCTACAGCCTTTGCTGCTACAGCCAAACAAACAAAAGACGCCATTTGCCCCACTCCAACGGAATAAACCGACCACGTCCATGCCGAGAGCATCTGATATTGTATCATCTGAAGGTAAACTGTTCATGCCAGGCATTTTCATGAACGAAGCATGTCCAAAGCAGGCCTGGAATTTCATCTTTGAGAGGGCAAAGTCAATTTAATTTGCAATGGGCACTTCCATTGGAAAATCTATTGGAAAGTTTTAGAGGGGCACCAAGGCCAAGACATGGCAACGGAGGCATCTCTCTGAAATTCCAGGTCTGCCAAAGGGTTCATGCAAAGTAACCATATTTTCGTTCTCATACTTTATAAAATGTTTCTTGGATTAAAACAATTTTTTTTCTGCCACTTCTCTTTATTACTTCTATAGATGTGGACACAATGGGTTTTTATTTTTACTTTTGTCTGGAAACAGTTTTTATTTAACTGATTTTTAGATCATTGGGTTTCATTTACACTAATCTTTGCTGTCATGAACTATTTCATACGTTTCATATGTTTTCCACATTTCAGTCTCAGCAAAGCACAGTCGATTCAGTGGTACTAACTTCCCTCACTCTAAGGAGCTTCTGAAGGTGTTTCGTAAGACATTCGGTCTACATCAGTTCCGTCCAGAGCAGCTTGAAGCTATCAATGCTACCCTGCTTGGTGAAGATTGCTTCGTTCTCATGCCCACAGGTCAGTTCAATAAAGGGTGACTACTCCGTGAAGTTTCTTTCCTCCTCTTTTACCCTAGACTTGTGGACATTGTTTAGTGTTGTGACAGTGTATTACTAGCTAGCTCTACTTGATCGCAGACTGCTCTCGTGAGATCACTGCTCTTGCGCAAGGCTGCTGACTCCCCAACTGCTCTCCGTTAAATGAGACCATAGTCGCAAGAGCAGTAGTCTCCCGGGGGCAAGCAGTCTCGCAAGAACCTCGCCAGTGTTGCAAGAATCTGGAAGAGAGTATAGGAATGAGAGATTGATTAATATCAAAGTTCAGACTACCACTTCAGGGTGAGGGCTACACTTAACTGATTTCGGTTGACCAATTGAAATGTCCAGAGGACACAAATGTAAAAGAGAGAGAGGCAGAAAGCACACGGAAAATGTATAATGAAAACCCATACATGTATTTAATATAAATTTTAAATGATTCTCAGTTCTGTGAAACAACTGCTAATAAATGTTTTTTCTTTTTTTCTGCTTGCAGGCGGTGGTAAGAGTTTGACCTACCAACTCCCAGGAGTGTTAACTGCGGGGGTGTCATTTGTCATATCTCCCCTCAAGTCATTGATTCAAGATCAGGTACAGAGACTTGTGTCTTTAGAGGTAAGTTGTATACATCCTTCTTGGGGTAAAAGTGACATCTCTATGTGGGTAGAACTGGTATCCCTCCTTTGGGGTAGGTAAAATCCTTCCTTTGGCGTAAATGGCATCCCTCATGTGGAACTTTAAGCGATTAGCGAATTGGTAAACTTTGTGTTTGACCCCCAATTTACACAACATGCGGGTACTTTTGACAAAGTTACTTAAAAATCTAGCACTTGAAAGGCATCTTATTTGATTGTGGAAGGTCTTTGGTTTGAATCTTAAAGAGAGGTGCATTTTCTTCTGCAGAACTTGAAAAGCTTTGAGTATGCAGTGCTATACATCGGTATAATAGGCCTGGAATAACATGGAGGCTTCCTATAGATTTTTAAGATTTTCAAATAGAAGTGCCCTAAGCAAATTGAAAGCAGTCTTACCTTCTCAAAGATGCAATCCAGGCCTGGTATAAGGAATAAAATAAAATGACAATACTGAACAAATTTCCTTTGAATATAAATCTACACAACAGCATTCATTTATTCTGTCACTGAAGCCAAGGATGTTTAGAAAAGTGAACTTAATCACTGTACTAGCAAAGAACCCTATAGAAAGAAGACAAGGAAGTTAAACCCCAGTGAATTATTCCATGCAGTCAGGCAGGGACTGAAAACCCAATCCACATAGTGCCCTGGCTTGATTGGAACCAGGGACCTAGGGGTGGAAGGACTAAAAAGATACCACTACAACTACACCAACCTCACCACCCGTTTTAAGTGTTCAAATAAGGAATCTCTAGCAAGATTATTCTTGATTCATTTGTTGTATTTGTTTTTCTCACTGCAGATTCCTGCTGCACATCTATCAGGGGATTTAAGTGCAGAGTTTGTAGATTCAATCTATCGCCAGCTATCACTCAGAGATCCTGGAGTTAAATTACTCTACGTTACACCGGAAAAGGTTAGTCTATCATGGTTTCCTCCTTATTTTCAAAAGCATTATACACATGTTTTCTTTTTTAGTAGGGCGCCCTTTGGTGGGTGTCAAAAGAAAGTATTAAGTTTTTTTTATATCCATACACTGAGGTGAGTTTAGCACTATATACTTTCCCACTTTCCCAAGTCCCGTGAAAAAAATATCACAGGCATGTTACTCGGGTGAGATTCGAACCCATAACCCTTGCAATTCTAGAGCAGTGTCTTACCAACTAGACTACCGAGGTTGCCCGGTAGCTAGAGGCAGTTTAAATCCTATGTTTTTGCAGCGGGTTTCGCAGCGATATTTAATGGTCAAAAGAAGGTTGCTCAATGGCCCCATGATTAGCTAGTTGTTAATAATTACCGGAGTAATGGTCTATAATCTAAGTAGCTTCTTGTTCTTTGTTCTGTTTATAGATAAGTGCGAGTCCCAAACTGATTTCAGCCATGGAGCATTTGTACCACAGGAATATGCTAGCTAGATTTGTCATTGATGAAGCCCATTGCGTCAGTCAAGTAAGTCAACTTTCACATACGCCACAGGGGTAAAATGTTGTCATTGATGAAGCCCATTGCGTCAATCAAGTAAGTCAACTTTCACATACGCCACAGGGGTAAAATGTTGTCATTGATGAAGCCCATTGCGTCAATCAAGTAAGTCAACTTTCACATACGCCACAGGGGTAAAATGTTGTCATTGATGAAGCCCATTGCGTCAGTCAAGTAAGTCAACTTTCACATACGCCACAGGGGTAAAATGTTGTCATTGATGAAGCCCATTGCGTCAGTCAAGTAAGTCAACTTTTACATACGCCACAGGGGTAAAATGTTGTCATTGATGAAGCCCATTGCGTCAGTCAAGTAAGTCAACTTCACATACGCCACAGGGGTAAAATGTTGTCATTGATGAAGCCCATTGCGTCAATCAAGTAAGTCAACTTTCACATACGCCACAGGGGTAAAATGTTGTCATTGATGAAGCCCATTGCGTCAGTCAAGTAAGTCAACTTTCACATACGCCACAGGGGTAAAATGTTGTCATTGATGAAGCCCATTGCGTCAGTCAAGTAAGTCAACTTTTACATACGCCACAGGGGTAAAATGTTGTCATTGATGAAGCCCATTGCGTCAGTCAAGTAAGTCAACTTCACATACGCCACAGGGGTAAAATGTTGTCATTGATGAAGCCCATTGCGTCAGTCAAGTAAGTCAACTTTCACATACGCCACAGGGGTAAAATGTTGTCATTGATGAAGCCCATTGCGTCAGTCAAGTAAGTCAACTTTCACATACGCCACAGGGGTAAAATGTTGTCATTGATGAAGCCCATTGCGTCAGTCAAGTAAGTCAACTTCACATACGCCACGGGGTTAAAATGTCATGGCAACTACCTACTACAGAGTTCTGCGCTTACAGTACCCTGTAAAGCTTGTAATTCTTTGGGCCGTTAGCACAAAACTTTAAGCAGTGTCATGAAATTGGACCAAGATGGTTCCACAATCTAAGACCCCACTGAGTGGAAATTTATAATAATAATAATAGTGGCTTCTTTTAAAGTGCTCATATCCTCATAGTGACGCTCAAGGCGCTTTAACATTCAGTATTTTCCTGCAAGGTATGTGGGACTACGTTTGAATTATGAGACCTAATCCTTTTACATAGCACCATGTAATGGTTTACAAGGTGCTGTGACACAATATGCTGCCAATCAAACTAGGAACACCGAGGCGAACCCCTTCTCTTTTTGGGGGATAAGTGCAATGGGTTCTTTAATGTGTGTTACATAACACACAGGACCATCAACTTTGCGTTCCATCCAAAGGCAGAGCATCACGGTTTAAAATTGTCTTGCTTAAGGACACATGTGTCATGACTGGGACTCAAAACCACACTCTGCTGGTCAGAATTTGAGTCCGATGCTCTTAACTGCTAAGCCACAACACGAATTTATGTATTATATTAATTCCAATTTGTCTGAATCGTCATCAGTGGGGTCATGATTTCCGTCCTGACTACAAGAGACTTTGTAAGCTGAGGGAACGCTTTCCTGGTGTACCTGTGATGGCACTGACAGCTACAGCTACACCAAGGGTACAGAAGGATATACTACACCAGCTGGCTATGCCTAAACCACAGATGTAAGTCAGTAAATGGCTCTGAGATATAGGATCAAGGGGATGGGCTCTACTTGTAAGTCAGTAAATGGCTCTGAGATATAGGATCAAGGGGATGGGCTCTACCTTCAAGCCTCAATGGCGGCTTGTTTGTTTGTTTGTTTGTTTGTTTGTTTGTTTGTGTGTTTGTTTGTTTGTTTGTTTGTTTGTTTGTTTGTTTGTTTGTTTGTTTGTTTCTATCCAAGTCTAAGTCCAAGCTTTGAGTCACTTGGTCTTAGTCTGAGTTCAAGTCCAGAGTTACGTAACGCTTGTTCAAATCATAACAATAATAATTAAAATATTCAAGAAGAGTTAAGAATTAAACATTGAACATTGAATTTCCCATATTTTGTTCTGTACTTTTTATGGGTCGCCTGTCACCCTCGTTAAATATGGTCTTAAATAAAAAATATGTATAAGTATTAGCTGCTGGACATGCCACACATTTTGCCTTGTCATGATGATTACAAAATTAAGCATCCAAATTATGTTTTTAATACAATAAAAAATTATTGTTGGGAAAAGACAAAGTCAAGTTTGAGTCATATAGTCAAGTCCGAGTCTGACTGTTTTGCAAATGTAAAATGGTGACCTGAGGCGGACTCAGAGTCCTTCAACACTGGTGGGGAATAAAATATATCAATGGAATCTGTATTAGAGAATCTGACGATACTTAGAAATCTTGAAATGATGTCCATAGTAAAATGTGAGATTGCTTTAAAGCATACTGATCGTAACGATAAGTTGTCAACCATCAATTCTTTTCAGAATCAACTCTACTCAAAAGAGATTTACATGTTATGCTAAGCTAACACAAACCTCCACCCAAATACATTGATTATTGATTATTTGATTATTTGATTGTATAGATTCACTCGCAGCTTTGATCGCAGCAATCTTCAGTTCTCAGTCAAGAAGAAGGAGCCACGTAAACTGACTCAGCATATCACCCAGCTTATACAATCCATGTTCAGGGGCCAATCTGGTATCATCTACTGTCTCTCAAGGTATACTGCCGTTTCATGGCAAGCTTTATGTCGCATATCTGTCACACTTTTGTCGCTATCTTCAGATTTACATTAAACTTACAGGTTTTGATGATAGTGGAAAGCTTCCCTTCAAATATTACTAACTGAGGTTCTGTAGTTTTTGAGAAATGGGTAAAACAAGTCACAAAATAATTTTTGTCTCAAGTGACACAAAAACTATTTTAGCATGTAAAATTCCATTAACCAGTTATAGTATTATACCAAAACCATAGCATAACTGGTTAATCGTTTTTACATGCTAAAACTGAGCCGAATATTATATGTTTTACTAATTTCTCAAAAACTACAGCACCTCAGTATGTAAAATTTCAAGGGAAGCTTCTACTATCATTATCTTCAAACTGTGTGTAAGTTTAATGTAAATCTGTGGACAATGTGTTTTGTGTTAGATAAACATTTTGGAAAAGTTCCAGCTAACAGTTGACTCTTCACCGTTATCATCTCCATTTTGCTGATAATATGTCATGATGATGGTTAATACGATAGTTTTGAAAATAAATGTAGAAAACGATTGATTGATTGATTGATTGATTGATTGGTATTTGATTATTTGGTTGGTTGGTAGATTGGTTTATTAATTGATGGATTGATTGATTGTTTATATTGATTGATAAATCAATTAATTAATCAAAGTTCCTTGTGATTTTAGGAAAGAATGTGAAAAGACAGCTGAAGATCTTTACAAGAGTGGCATTAAGGCTCTTCCATACCACGCTGGACAGAGTGACTCAGAACGAGTCAGGGTGCAGGAAAGATGGATCAGTGATGAGTACAAGGTGACAATATGACTTTGACTCATTATGAGTCATTGTGACTCCATATGAATTGGGGTGTTTATTGACCAATCCCTTTGACTCTTTAAGATTATTTATTATGCAAGAAAGTTTTCATGAGTTACTTAAGTTTTAAAGTGGAAAACGCAGGGCGATAATAGAGTTTATAAAATTGCCCTCTAAACTCAATGGAGCTTTTAATGTAGTGCATATTATTCTGAGAAACATATTACTTCAAAGTAAATGTGGATGTAAAGATATATCAGTTTTTACCCCCCCCCCCCTACCAACACCCAATTTTTCCAGCATGGACATTATTTGCCATGGACTTTCTATGATATCTCAAAAAAGTGAGATCTACAGTTATATAAGATTCAAACGTTCCAACAGTTCCAAAAACTAAAGGTACATGTATACTTTGTCTTAAACAAGGAAACATTTATTACTTGTGTTTTGTTTGTTTGCAGGTGGTATGTGCGACGATAGCCTTTGGTATGGGTATTGACAAGCCAGATGTACGCTTTGTCATGCATTTCTCATTACCCAAGTCTATGGAAGGTTACTACCAGGAGGCGGGGCGAGCTGGTCGGGATGGGGAGCTGGCAAAGTGTATTCTTTATTATTCCTATCAGGATGTGACGAGGCTTAGACGCATGGTGCAAGGTAGGTAACATGCAATTGTTGCACGCTGTGACTGGGTCTATGGTGTTTTGTACACCCAAGGGGGCAAATGGCACCCAAGGCAAAGCCGAAGGTGCCATTTGCCCCCGAGGGCGACAAATCCCTTGGACCCCGTCACAGCGTGCCACAATCATTTTGTTTATACCATACCCTTTTTCCTCTTCTAAGGAGGTGTTCTGTATCTTCAAACATTATTAACGGAGTAGGCATACTTTCAAAAGCAGACGAACAATTGTTCAAATAAAAATCAATTCATCACTGTGCCCTCGATTTTGTACTTGGCGCTGGAAATCGACCAACACTGGAAACGATCAAGGTGATGTACACCGGTAAACAAAACTCATGTTACCCTGTGCAGTGTGCTTTATGCGTAGTGCGCATCCTTAGCCATGGTTCATGTGCTTTTGTATTACACACAGGATTGGTTCTCGCCGGCCATAAAACTTATCAATTTGTTACCGAGGTATAACAATGTGGATTGACATTCTACCCTCTCCCATGCTATCAAATCTGTTGACATTGTGTTTTGTGTCTTACAAAAAGTATCCAATGTACAATGTCACTCAGAGGGCAAAGCTTAGATGACACATTTCAATGTAATCATCTCTGTTCTGGATTGAAATCTTCAGGTGATCGAGACAACTACGAAGTGAGTAAGGTTCACTTGGATAACCTTTACCGCATGGTACAGTACTGTGAGAATAGCGTGGACTGTCGCCGAGTCCAGCTACTCAACTACTTCGGAGAGACCACTTACTCCAAAGAAAAATGTCTTCAAAATCGATCAACAGCTTGCGATAACTGTCTGTCAGGGGTAAGGGCGGGGTTTAGCATCTTCCTCATACAAGGACCAGATTATTGTTATAGAGAGGAAAGGGAAACCTGCGCTATGTGTGGGTCCCGCTAGAGTTTCCATTAAACTGTGTATCAATCTTAATTACTAAGCAATCTTAATTGATAAAACAAATCACTGTGGCTTGCGATAACTGCCTATCAGGGGTAAGGGCAGGGTTTAATAATAATAATAATAATAATAATAATAATAATAATAATAATAAGACATTTGTAAAGCGCCTAATGCAAAAGCCTCTAAGCGCATTAAAGAAACAATAAAATAAACAATTAGAGAAAGATACAAGATACAAATGGGCAAATTACAAAAAAGAAGCTTTAAACAATGTTTAGCATCATTCTCATACCAAGTCCAAATTATTATTATAGAGAGGAAAGGGAAACCTGTGCTAAGCGTGGGTCTTGCTAGAGTTTCCTTTAAAGTGTGTATCAATCTTAATTGCTAAGCAATTTTAATTGATAAAACAAATCACTGTGGCAAACAACCCATCCTAAGTTAAGATGAATCTTTAGTGCTTTGTGAAATTGTACCCTAGCCTGTTTTTTCTCCTCTGTTGCTTATCCTTTGTGGGTCCCATCAATGTTTTCCAGTTTCTTTCCATGTCCCGTTTATACCACGTTTAAAAAAACAAATCTCGTTCAGTTAAATATTTGTTTGTCTCGTATCATTTAATAGTTCCTTTTCTTTTCCTTTCCCATAATGTTTCCCCAAGACCATTAAGTTTTTCCCGTCCTGTTCATTATTTCCTCGTCTTATTTTCCCCCAGTTTCTTACAAAATAAATGGTGTTGGTCCCCTGTCCCATGTACCACTGTGTGCCCCTTCCATTATCATTTTGTATGTCTTAAGGGCTGTGGTGTAAAAGAAATGGCGCTATATAAAAGCCTGTTGTATTATATATTTTGCAAAGGGCACTTCCAGTGGAAAATACTAAAGTCTATGGGAAACTTTGGAAGGGGCACCAAGGCCAAGACCAGGGGCAACGGAGGGCATGACCTCCATGGCCATTGTATAATCCCAGGCCTGAAAATGTTTTTTCCTACAATCTCTCTCTCTCTTCCTCTTTCCACAGAGTACGTATTCCACTGTTGATATGACCAGTATAGCCAAGAAGATTATTGAATTTGCTAAGACAGTAGATGGTGCATCGTCATCATCTGGTGGAGGAGGGTATAAGAGACGCAGCTATGCTCCTCAGTTTACCCTTAATCACTACGCTGACGTACTGATGGGTGAGTGGTCTTAGACAGCCTGTTTAGGACTCAAGCTTGTAAGCATAAGAACTTGCTTAGCACAGACAAATCTTGCTGAGTCTGGTTACCAGCCAAAATTCCAACAGATTTACAATGTTGCAGCTGATGAAGCACATATTTTTTTGCTTAGCAAAAAATACTTTCTAGACAATATTTGTTGCTTAACAGCTTTATGAAATTGGGCCCAGGTAATTGTTTTCATTTACACAATAAACACTTATGGTGTGTCATGGCCGAGCAGTTAACAGTTAAGAGCACCGTACTTAACCTCTGGTGTTTCTGATCAGCAGAGTGTGGGTTCGAGTCCCGGTCATGATACTTGTATCCGTAAGCATGATACTTTACCATAGTTGCTGTGTCCTTCGTATTGTACCAGTTAGCTGTAGGTCATGTGTACTAGGATTGGTAGTGCTTGTAAAAGAACCCAGGGGTCGACTTCACAGAGAGTTAGGACTCGTCCTAACGTAGGACTAGTCCTAGGAGATATTAAAAACTTAATGCTAGTCCTTAGTAAGGATGGGTAATCTGCCTAAATCAGTCTTTACTCTTCACTTATCGAGAAAGAGTAGGGGGGCTAACTCTTGGTTTCTGGTTCACACAGCAAGCAACCTTGTTTACAGGTTTCGTCAGGCTTGTGAGCTACAGTGGTTAAGTTCACTTATGAGGCATCATTGGTTTCATTGCTAGAAATATATAACAATAATAATATTCTTATCTTGCCATGACAGGTTTCCTCAGGCTTGTGAGCTATACAGTAATTAGTTTAACTTATAAGGCATCCTGGCTTTCATTGGCAGAAATATATAAAAATAATAATGAAAAAATCCTTCCTTGCCATAACTCTGCCAATTCAGGGAGTAACTCGGCCAAGATTGCCCAGAGTGGTCATGCCAGCAGTCCCATCTACAGCTTGATGAAGAGTCGTGACTACCAGCGCCATGACTGTGAGAGATTGTTACGTAAGATGGTCCTTGATGGGATACTGCGGGAAGAGTTGGTCATCGGAGCCCATGATCAAGCACTGTGTTATGCCAAGGTTGGACCCAAGGCATTTGACGTTCTTAGTGGGCGAACAAAGGTCAGTCTTTCAGATTCTCAAAAAATAATGCATGACTCCTCACACCAACTGAACAGATGTTTTTTATTCAAAAGCTGAGGTATCCGTCTTCATGTCCTGTTTAATAATAATAATAATAATAATAATAATAATAATAATAATAATAATAATAATAATAATAATAATAATAATAATAATAATAATAATAATAATAATAATAATAATAAAAATAATAATAATAATAATAATAAATAATAATAATAATAATAATAATAATAATAATAATAATAATAATAATAATAATAATAATAATAATAATAATAATAATAATAATAATAATAATAATAATAATAATATTAATATTAATAATAATAATAATAACAACAACAGTGGCTTGTTATATAATGCACATATCCGTCACTGAGTGACACTCAAGGCGCTTTAATATTCAGTGTTTTCCTGCAAGGTATATGGGACTAAATTTGATTTATGAGACCTACTCCTTTAATCCCACCGCCATTCAATACCTTCAATGCTCCTGCTCACTTATAGTGTGTTTTATGCATTCACTTGCCCACTGAGCAATTGCTAATTTTTATTAAGTGAATTAAAGGGTAGCGACGAGTTCTTTAACGGCCGTTTAAAACCGGCAGGGTTGTTGCTGTGTGATAAAGGGCTGAGCCAAAGGGCGAGGCCTAAATATCATTATTTTAATGAACCTCCTATAATTTGGAGCATGGTTTCAGACAGTTTATTAAGTGATGAATCTCACCCCTTTTGTAGATGGAGCTGAGCCTAACCAACGCCAAGGCAGCGAGGGCTTTACAACTCTCAACTCAAGTCTCTAATGAGACACTCAATGGTCCTAGACAGAAACTATTGGATGAACTGAGGATTATAAGACGACAGATTGCTGTGGAGAGCAATATGAACCCAGACAACATCTTCAATGGTGAGTTGAGCTTCTCATGGTAGCTGTATGCTTACCTTAAGCCCTTTTTACACTGTATCTCTTATCCTCATTGATAACAGCCCTAGGGAGGCCTGGGAGTTTGTTTACCCCACTGGTTCTCCAGCGCACTTTCTCCGTCTAGGTCCCTATTCTACAAGGTTCCTGCTGCACAGTTCAAGAATACTATGGGGTTTTGCCGCTTGTCCCTACTCCAGAGCGGGGCTGGCTATAACTTGCCCATTTTCCTGGGTAGATTAGGGGTAAAGCAACTCAAGTGTAAAATGGTCAGCCGTTATTCCCCAAGGTTCCCACAGGAAATATAGTAGTGTGAAAGGGTCCTGCTGATGTAGTTAAAGAGGGGCTCCAAGGTCAAATTTCCAATAGGTGAAGTCCTTATAAAACGTGGTGAAATTACAAGTCTCCAACCCACGTTGGTGTAATTCTCCAAAATTTCCAATTGATGGTCCGTACAGTGTTGTACAAAGAATTTGTATTTCATTCCTGAATAATGATGATATTGAATTTGAAAAAAACCAGCACAAGACCACCAGCTTTGTCTGGTTCTGAGTTTACTGGTCCAAAGCTAAACTCACTGGCCTCCAAACCCACCACAAGACCACCAGCTTTGTCTGGTTCTGAGTTTACTGGTCCAAAGCTAAACTCACTGGCCTCCAAACCCAGCACAAGACCACCAGCTTTGTCTGGTTCTGAGTTTACTGGTCCAAAGCTAAACTCACTGGCCTCAAGCCTGTGGTCGAATGTTAGTTCAGTCAGCCCATACTTATAACTCTTCTTTATCACACATATAAGGGAGATAAAATGATACTAGTATTGAGTATAACCAAGTCTACTGGACTTATCCATTTCTGACCACAGTTTCACGTCCTATCGTGGATGCATCATCAGGCCGCCTGATCTTGTGCTAGCAAAAGGTTGGTGACCCGTTCGGGTGTCACTGGACCATGCAGACGTGGAAGGAACTTCTTAATAGCTGCACTATATAGGCCCCCGCCAAGTTTTGGCACAGAGATAATGATGTTGATTGGTTCTTGATTTATTTTTCTTGTTAGATGAAACACTCCGTGAGATGGCAGACCAGCTTCCTATGGCCAATGAGGAACTGGTCGAACTGACTGGAGTGACCGTTCCAAAGGTCAATCGCTTCGGTCAACGTTTCCTGGACACTATACTCAAATACATGCCTGAGATGTTACAAGGTTAGAGCAGACTGAGCGCAATAACATGTTATCATTCTCTATACAACTCTGGTAATGATCCCAAGGATGCCTAAAATGTAAACTTAATCACTGCTGCTTACAAGCTTAGCGAAACCAGGGCCTAATGGCTCTGCTTATCGTAAGCTAAGGATCTATGCTTATGGAAGCAGGGAATTACATGCTTACGTCAAGCGTATTTCATAGATTAGCTAGGAATTTTTGCTTGTGCACCTGCATGCTCCACATTACTAGGCATTCCTCGCTTAAGCCATCTCATCTCCCTTGGGAGCGTACAGCCTATGCTGCCAATTATGTAGCGCACCAAGCTACCTACGTCAATCAAAGGAAACATCTTTACCCTCACATGTACCCATTTACTCCTGGGTGAAGGGAAGCAATTATACATGTAGTTAAGTATCTTACTCAATGACTGAAGTGTCATGACCTAGATTCGAACCCACACCCTGATGACTCATTCACCAGATCATGAGTCCGATCCTCAGTCACTGCTTAAAATACTAAAAAATATCATTTGATGAATTTTTTTTACAGAGGAGGAAGACTTCTCCGAACCATCGTCTTCACATTACTTCAATAACACGGCAGCCAATACCACCGCAATAACCGCCTCAAACCGGTCAGCAAAACGAGCGCCACGTAAACGCAAACTAGCAGGGAATGCCAGCTCCACAAAAAGCAAGCGAGTACGTGCTTCATCAAATAAGAGGAACAACAGTTCAAGCGACGGCTACGGCAGTAACTATCAATCAGGCGGTGGGACGGGACTTCAAAATGCAAAAGCTGGGCTGAAGAAGTTTCAGTACAAGAAGTCAGGTGGAGGAGACGGGGCTGCCGGTGGTAGCTATAGAGGGGGTGGTAAGTATGGAGGTAAAGGAAAGGCAAAGGCTAAGAGTGGGGGAAATGGAAATAGTGGTTTTGGAGGGGGAAACAGTAGGCTTGGGTTTATGCCTGATCCTAAACCAAAGCCTGGAAGAAGCTTCTTGGCAACTAGCGGACATTTTCTCGGATAATTTTAACAAGTTATCATAAACTCGATTTTATGTTTTGATACTTTGATACTTTGAAATGCTGAACGATTTATTTAAAAAGAAGGGAAGAAGCTTCTTGGCAAGTGGGATGAAGCAAGACAACACAAATCAGCAAGATATTTTGTTGTTTTGGTCGTAGGACTTATTTTATAAAGAATTTTAAAAAGCTTGGCATAGGTTAAAATCGCAAACGTAAAGGGGGCACTGAAAGAGTTCAGTAATATTTTAATGATAAATAATCAATGTATTTCTTAAATACTTCTTGTTTCCGAAATGATACCAATATTATTTGTTGATCCACACTCCACAATGCTTTGTTACGTGGTAGTGGGTAATCTGGTTCAATCTTAAAATGTAACTTTGTGATTAATGTAAATATGTAAATATTTTATATTGTTTTTATAATTGAGTGTAGCTATTGTTTGTTAGTGTAGGTTACTTTGATGAGATATTAAAACATTATATTCAAAGTTAAATTGTGGCTCTGACCTTAGCTTTTCCAGTTTGATTACTCACAAGTCTTGAATACCTATAAATGAAATAGAATGACTGCAGCAAATCTGAACAAGAAAAATGCAATCATGTGTGCACGAAAACAAAATTGAATGCATTAAGAGCCTTGTGAACTTATCAAATTTTGCTCTAAAATGCAAGAATTTTGCTCTGAAATAAGCACAAGGCTATAGCCTTGTGAACTTATCAACATTTGCTCTAAAATGCAAGATTTTGCTCTAAAATAAGCACAAGGCCTTGTGAACTTATCTAATTTTGCTCTAAAATGCAACAAATTTGCTCTGAAATAAGCACAAGGCTATAGCCTTGTGAACTTAGCAAATTTTGCTCTAAAATGCAACAAATTTGCTCTGAAATAAGCACAAGGCTATAGCCTTGTGAACTTATCAACATTTGCTCTAAAATTCAAGATTTTGCTCTAAAATAAGCACAAGGCTATAGCCTTGTGAACTTATCAAATTTTGCTCAAAAATGCATGAAATTTGCTCTGAAATAAGCACAAGGCTATAGCCTTGTGAACTTATCAAAATTTGCTCTAAAATGCAAGAATTTTGCTCTGAAATAAGCACAAGGCTATAGCCTTGTGAACTTATCAACATTTGCTCTAAAATGCAAGATTTTGCTCTAAAATAAGCACAAGGCTATAGCCTTGTGAACTTATCAAATTTTGCTCTAAAATGCAAGAATTTTGCTCTGAAATAAGCACAAGGCTATAGCCTTGTGAACTTATCAAATTTTGCTCTAAAATGCAACAAATTTGCTCTGAAATAAGCACAAGGCTATATAGCCTTGTGAACTTATCAAAATTTGCTCTAAAATGCAAGAATTTTGCTCTGAAATAAGCACAAGGCTATAGCCTTGTGAACTTATCAAATTTTGCTCTAAAATGCAACAAATTTGCTCTGAAATAAGCACAAGGCTATAGCCTTGTGAACTTATCAAAATTTGCTCTGAAATATAGCCTTGTGAACTTATCAAATTTTGCTCTAAAATGCATCAAATTTGCTCTGAAATAAGCACAAGGCTATAGCCTTGTGAACTTATCAAATTTTGCTCTAAAATGCAACAAATTTGCTCTGAAATAAGCACAAGGCAATAACCTTGTGAACTTATCAAATTTTGCTCTAAAATGCAACAAATTTGCTCTGAAATAAGCACAAGGCTATAGCCTTGTGAACTTATCAAATTTTGCTCTAAAATGCAACAAATTTGCTCTGAAATAGTCACAAGGCTATAGCCTTGTGAACTTATCAAAATTTGCTCTAAAATGCAAGAATTTTGCTCTGAAATAAGCACAAGGCTATAGCCTTGTGAACTTATCAACATTTGCTCTAAAATGCAAGATTTTGCTCTAAAATAAGCACAAGGCTATAGCCTTGTGAACTTATCAAATTTTGCTCTAAAATGCAAGAATTTTGCTCTGAAATAAGCACAAGGCTATAGCCTTGTGAACTTATCAAATTTTGCTCTAAAATGCAAGAATTTTGCTCTAAAATAAGCACAAGGCTATAGCATCAGGTACAGATCCCCTTGCATTGACGGCTATCATGGATGTCAATGGACACGCGAAAGTGTTTCACGCCAAGCACAGCTTTCAGCCAATGATCTTCCTTTGACATCAATTAATGTGCTGTTCGAGGTCAAACATGCATAAGTCATCATCACCCATAGTATTCATTATAATGTAGAAAAATTAACAAATTATTATAAAATTCTGTGAAGATAGTGTGCTACATGTATCTTGCACCTCAGCACTCGATAATCTTTGGTTAGGTTTGCATCTTTCAGCTATCTCTCTGATGCAAGCAGACCATTTCACAGTTTCTACTTATTTGTCCATTAAGTTCAAATTCTGTTTAACTTTGTGTGCTGTCCCGTGACTTGTGGGCCATAAGCCCCCAATCTAAACAAGACATTGCAAGGCACTAAGATTACTTCTAAAGCACACATCATGTATGCATCATGTATTTATTATATAAGAGAGCTACGATGCACATTTATAATGCTTCATATTAAGAAAACTACATAGTTGAAAACCGTAACAATGTCCATCCACTTTGTAAGTGTTGCATTACAGACTAATTAAAATACTTTTTCTGAGACTGTTATTTATCTGGATTAAGAAACAATATCAAGATAACTAAATCCACATGAAGTTTCTGAAAGCAGAGTCGCAAATATACAGTTCATGATGTTGTTGGACACTGGTCACCATTTGTCCATTGAAATTTTGATGGACTAAAGTAATCAAAGTGCAGAGAATCTCTGCATCTGTTGAGTGCTGAGTAACTCCTTTCCTTAAGTTTCAAACTGTCACACACAAGTTTCAAACTTGTCTTGCAGGCCAACTATATGTGACCTACCAACTTAAATTGTGAAATATGCATGCTGCTTGCAATGCAATTACCTGATAGCGCCCTCTTTTAACTTGATAAGGTCAAGTCATGTTTAAACACTTCTAACTGTTTATCAGGCATGATTATTTTTCCTTGGGGGAAAAGTAGACAACTTTACATGTACATGTAATAAGCATGGTGAAAGATTCAATAGACGTTTCAGGCTACTTGATATTGAAGTCATGTGTAAGTTGTTATTATTTTTCAAAAGGCAGAACAAAAGAAAATTGAAAAGGTATTTATGAATTGGCAAAAAAAAAAACCTTTTAGAGCAAGTCCTTCAATGGTGTACAAACACATTTAAAGGCACTGGACACGCTTGGCAATTACTAACAAATCTGATTAGCAAAAAACTGACATCAACGAAGAGCTGTTATTAATATAAAACATTGTGAGAAACAACTCCCTCTGAAGTAAATTGTTTACAGAAAATGTTGATTTCTCACTTAAATATTTGAATTTAAGCACATGAAGTCTTTCTCAGGTTTCTGAAAGCACACACATTTGTGCAACAATGTGTTTTTTTTTCCTTTTTTATGTTCTTGCAACTTCGATAAACAATTGAGCCTAAGTTTTCACAGATTTGTTATTTTTATGCACATGTTGGGATAAACCAAATGAAACAAATTTTATTTCGCTTTTTACAATTACCGAACGTGTTCAGTGGCTTTACTAATCCGTCAAACAAATCCTGAAAGTTCTTAATACTTTAAACTTGAATCAGCAGGCAATCTTCTTTTCGATTACTTTTACTTTTACACTTTGATAAGAAGTTCATATTGAAGACTCATGGAGTACAGCGTTCAATGAAGCGAGGGTAGAAGCAAACATCTCGGATGTGTTGTCGATCCAGAATCCATGTTAAGAATCGTTCCAAGCCTAGACCGTAGCCACCATGTGGGCATGTACCATACTTCCTCTGTAAACATAATCAGATAAGTAGGATTTGAAACTTTGCATGGTGGAAATACGATATGGAAAGGTTTGCGGTATCACCATGTAATGACTATATCTTACGAGTTGGGGTGGTTCTGAAAAGAACCGCTGGTTTCAACTCGTTGTTTCGATCAGTATGCTCTAATCATCTTCTGATCAGACAAGAAAACCAACAAGTTATGAAAAGTACCCTATCACTGGACTATTTCTCAGGAGTTTTCCTCCCAAATCTAAAACTGAAATCTTCCTTCTTTGTCTTATCTCCATGGGGTTCTTAGCTTGTATAGTGATTACAGGCATGCCACTCTTCCGCGGATCAAAAAAAAAGAAAGAAAAAAAAGTAAAAGTCTGGCTCTGTAGTGTTAATTGCTTGTTGTATAATGGGATGCAGGGGTAACCAGAAAAGTCCCCAATAGACCGTATTGAATATGAGGTCACCATTCAAAAACCTGCCCTACAACATGGCGTCTGTGTGCGTTGGTGTTTGCGTGTACGTGCCGGGAACGCTGCGTCTTGCATGCTTCATTGTTGTAAACTTTTACTCACGCATACAATTCGCCCTACAATATAACCACTTTCATAGCAACAAAGGGGGATTCGATACAGTCTACACACCTAGCTTCAGTACAAGCAATCAATACAGACGATAGGAAAGCTAAGGACTTGCATGCCTATGATTAAGTTTACTTTCTAAGACTCCTTGGCTCCACAAATGAAATGAATAATGTAATGAAACACTGAGAGGTTGAGAATGGGCCTTACCTGATCAGTATACCAATAGTATGGAGAGGGATCTATCTTTGCTGACTTGTAAGCTGCGATCAACTCTTCATAATCATAGATCCTCATTGATCCACCAACCATTTCACCAACATTGGGCATCAAGACATCCACCTGTAGATATATAGAGAGAGAGGTCAGAGGTCAATTCAATGGACACCATGTCTTACTATTCAATAGACCTTAGGCACATGATATCATCTGAGTTGGGCGACCTCACCTAGAGGTCAACAAGCAGCCATGCATTGCCCAAACCTGTGCGCGACACATAACCATCAGTGCGTTTTGATTGTTTTGTCATCGTTTAACCTCTAGGATGGCGGGTAGATGGCGTCAATAAATAAGGTCTATATCATCCATTGTGATTTTGAGTGATGTTTGTTTTTGTTGGTTTCTGTTGCATCACACCACCCTATAGACAAATCTTGGAAAGAGGCTATGAGGGGAAACCATGGGAGAAGTTCACAGTGCATTGGGTTATACTTGTTTTGTTTTTTTAAACGCAGAGACTTTGATCGCAATCCACTGAAAAACAAGCCGAGGGTCTCTACAAAGCTCACTATGATCAACTCATGTACACTACACATCTTAGTGTAGGTACCAACACCTGTGAATGCGGAGAGCGGCAGACCATGGATCATCTCCTTACCTGCCCCCTACTGCCATCAGCAACCACTACTGATGACCTGGCTGAGGCCACCGACACTGCCCTTCAGTGTGCCAACTACTGGAGGGATAGCAATCGAGCAGCATGGACACGAGAAGAAGAAGTGATCCCCAAACATTCCAAATCGCCCCAAAACCTCAAGTTTTGTTTCTACTCCATTAAATCAGTCAGTCAGTCAAACCACCTAGCACTCAGCTCTGGGTGCATTGGCGCAGAGCATGTCTTTAGTGCATCCGAGAACTAAGTGTCTTTCAGTAAGTGAAACAATAGAGATACAGTCTGACGGGAGGAGCGTGTTTTCTACCTGTTCTCGATCAATTTTGACACGACTCCTAAACAAAACTTACAGATTCAGTGAGTCTCCTATCTTCTGGACATCTTTGCATGTAGAAGGATTTGATCTCAGCAGGGAATCGGCACAACAATATTGGCTGAAATAAACAAATATTACATCAATAAAATACTCAACAAATAATGAAATGATGACCAAGGCTGGATCACACTGCAAAATGGGCTGACATAATTTGCTTTTGTGGTGCATTCTGCTCTACCAGCCAGGCTTCTAGTGGATAATACCCATGCCTACATCTTTATGGACTGTGAAGGGGGTAACCCTGTTTCATCCCCAGGAGTAGGTGGCAATATGTCCCTGGTGGCAGTTTATTGGGGTTGATAGCCCAAATCAATAAGTGTAGCCCTTCACCTTGAAGAGGCTGTCTAGTCTGGCCATGTGATGTTATGCAATCTGTCATTAAAAATATAATAAAAAATAATAAATCTATGGATTTGCCATAGTTAGGTGTTTTATGTTCTATGCGACAGTCTGTAGTTAATTAATGCAGGCAACCAGAGTTGGAATAATGTTTAATTCTCAACAAACCTCATTGATCTGGTCCGTCATCTTCCGTTCAGGGGCTTCTGGGATATCCTAATCCAAAACAAAATCAAACTTGTTACAATACACAAGAGCACAGGCCTATAGTATGTTAAAGGAACATTACAGAATTGGTAAGAAAAAAACTTTTCTAAGATCACAGAAATCTTCAGTCTAGTAATGATAGTAGAAAACATACTGTTCCTTGAAATGTCTCTGTCTGAAATGTCATATTTGATGATAAATAAATAAAACAAATTTTCGGTTTGGAGTTTATCAATCAGTGAGCGTTTTATTCTTTCTTTTTTCAAATTGATGCAAAATGTGTAATAAGTTTTTCACTATATTTTATCCCTACAGTCAGAAAACATTTTGATAAATGCTAGACTCGGATTTGAAGCAAAGAATTTAGGTTCTCACCTCCCCAAACTCGTAGAAACTACCGTCATCTTTCCTAATGTCATGTTCCTTTAGGTAAACGATTGCTTCACTGTAGTCCATACGACGGAAAGGCCGCTTTGGTGGCTTGAAATTCTGTCAAACAGCAAAGATAAAACACTCTTCAAAGACAGTCAACATTATTGGTAATTGTCAAAGACCAGTCTTCTCAATTGGTGTATATCAACATGTACATTGGTCGTCGGAGTTGAGAGATAACTATGAAAGAAAAACACACCCTTGTCACACGAAGTTGTGTGCTTTTATATGCTTGATTTCGAGACCTCAAATTCTAAACTTGAGGTCTCAAAATCAAATTCGTGGAAAACTACTTCTTTCCTGAAAACTACGTCACTTCAGAGAAAGTCGTTTGTCATAATGTTTTGTACTATCAACCTCTCCCCATTACTCGCTACCAAGTGAGGTTTGATGCTGATAATTATTTTGAGTAATTACCAATAGTATCCACTGCCTTTAAAGAGTTTGCATTTGGTAATCACTCTTAAAATTAATGGCAATACAAAAATACTGGTTAGAAGCCTACAACAGAGAGCATTTTGAGAAACATTTCACTTCAAAGTACATGTAATGTGGTGATGCAAAAATATCAATTTAATAAACTAAAATTTGAATCTGAGCATCTGATTGTGTATTTCTATCAGGGATTGTTCTTCCTGCTCCAAATATTTGGTGATATCTCAAAAACATATTTTTGTATGCAAGTTCGTCCAAAACAAGGCTAAAAGCCACTCTAGGTTAAGGGCTACATGGAAGAAAACATAGAAACGTAGGAATTGATATTCCTCTTAAAAGATGACAGGTCATAGGATGAAGGGAAACATGCACCAGGCAAGGAGTTCCAAAACAACAGAGTCCTTATTTGAGTGGGGAGTCTCTAACCCGATGTAAAAGGGTGTAATTGCCATTTTATTCGATACCGTTTTGGGGAAAATTTGTCAACATCCAAAACATCTGATGACACTGTTTGTTTGTTTAATTTCACCGTCTCGTAAATATTATAGAGGGCGCCTTTAAAAATGTCTATTGAAACAAGACCCTGGACCGGCAGAAACAGAGGTCTTACTGGGTTGAATTCCATGATAAGGGGTCCAATGGGTGATGCTAACGCCCTGTCAACCACATCGCATATAAGGTCCTCTAGACTGTTAAGTAGATCATCAAACGTTATGAAAGGGCACTCCCCTTCGATATGGGTATACCTGAATGAAGAAACATGGAAAAGTTAACCAGTTAAAAGTCAAATCAAATTGGCAGTTTGGATTGTTACAAGTCAGTTTGTTCAAACATAGATGAAGGACCATGAAAATGTGTACCAGTTAAAGGTCAAACCAAAATGGCAGTTTGGATTTGGCAAACAACTTAAATATGACGCTCAGTCTTTTCAAACATTGATAAAGAACCACAGAAATGTTGACCTGTTAAAGGTTAAACCAAAATGGTAGATTTTATTTGGCAAATAACTTAAATATATCAATCAGTTTGGACAAACATATATCAGTCAGTTTGCTTGTACTATGGAAATATTAACATGCTAAAGGTGAAAAAAAAAAGGTAGCGAATACCACAAGAATTCTAATATATGAAAACTTTTGACTTACTCGGCCAGATGACGTCTAGTGCGAGACATTTCGGCACGGTAAGACTGCGAGACGCAAAATACATCCCCTAGTGACGGCAAAGCGGTCTCCAAATACAGCTGAGATGACTGGGTAAGATATGCCTAAAGATCAGTGACAAAAAGGGGCAAAGTTCAGACACATGTACAGGGGTCGATTTAACAAAATTAGTCCCAACTTAGGCTTAGTTCAAGAAGTTATAAAAAACTTAAGGCTAGTGCTAAGCTAGGACTGACTTGTCCTAACTCAATATAAGACTAGTCTTAACTCTTTGTGAAATCCACCCTAGTATTCCAAATCCCTGCCAAACACAATCAAATGCGTCAAATGGTCAAAGTTGTTGCAGTTGGTTGCATTAAGCAGTACACTCAAATCCTAAACTCTGTTGTACTGTGTTGCCTCTTGGCCTAGACATGTCCATGTGAAATCCCAGCCCCCAGCAAGCTTCAATTCACATTGGTGAATTTAGCCCCCAATGACGAGGCTGCATGGTCTACACATTTCATAAAGCCTGATAGCACAAGAACCTGCTAAGCACATACAAGTCTTGCTTAGCAAAGAAATTTGTCACGTAGTAATCTCTGCTTTATGAAATTGGGCCCACATTTGAAGAAGTCCAAATGCTCAAGACTGTGAAGGGAAGTCTGGTCCTTTCTTTTTGTATAAAGAATTAGAGCTGATTTTGGGGGTTGAACAAAGAGTTGACTAGAGTGTGATTTGAACCAATGACCTCCGGATTACCGTGCCGGCGCTCATCCAACTGGCCGTACATTGGTGGTCTCCCTATTTTGTCAATATCTTTGTTTGGGGGTGAAGAATTAGAGCTGTTATTGAACTAACAGGGTACTAGGCAATGAAAGTTGCATGAGTAATAAATATCAAGACATCTTACTTGCTCTCCAAAGAAGTCAAATTTGAAGAGAGTGGATCCTCCTTCACATTGGGTCTGTACCATGGTTGGTGGACAAATCTGAAGTAAAGAAAAAACAGTCAGGGCTAAATTTTAACAAATTGTAATTTTTGTAGTTTTAACTTACTGATATAAAGGCCTAAATAGTTTTCTTGTTTGTGGATAATAAAGTGAATTGAATGAAAATGAATGAAGAAACGACATTAGCCAGCACAAAGTATAATAAAAGCATCATCAAATTCATCTTGTTTATAAAAACAAACTTCATAAAAACCACTGTAGTATATAGGATTTGAGGCATTGCATGGTGAGGTATCAATGTATATTTGGTTTGCGGTAACACCATGTGTGTATCTACTTGCCAGGTAGAGTTGTTCTTAGGGAACTGTCTTGCTTTATTTCAGAACTGACTCCGCGGCAGTAAAGTTAATTACGATCCTATAAGCTAAAGTAGTAGTCCAGTCTAATTTCTATACCATCCGCCCTGGTAATAGTTAAAAGCAGGACAGTTCTTTTCAGAACTGAGAAGTCTCACGAACCACTGTAGTGTTATAAAAAGTAAAAAGTCCTGCAGCCGATTTCACGAAACTTTACGCAACTGCATAAGTCCACTTGCGCAACGTTTATGGCGTAAGTTGCATAAATGATCGTGAAATCGGCTGCTGAATCTCATTTCTGCTATGTGATTCTTTGTTTTTGCTGTCCGCTTATAATATTACTGGCCAGTTATAAAGAGCACTGTTATAAACAGTTTGAAAAATCTCCGCCCCAGAAAAGAACTCTTATATCTACGACTCTGTATCTGTGTATGTACAGCACAGAGGAAGAGTCCTGTATAGGGCTTACTCAAATGCATACTCACGTTGAATTTTGAAAAGTAAATGTGAGGACAGTGTACCTTAAAGCAATCGCACAACATTGGTAAACAGTATTGTCCAAAGGCCCACACTTCACAACATTGGTAAACAGTATTGTCCAAAGGCCCACACTTCACAACATTGGTAAACAGTATTGTCCAAAGGCCCACACTTTGTGTACCACAACATTGGTAAACAGTATTGTCCAAAGGCCCACACTTTGTGTACCACAACATTGGTAAACAGTATTGTCCAAAGGCCAACACTTCACAACATTGGTAAACAGTATTGTCCAAAGGCCCACACTTCACAACATTGGTAAACAGTATTGTCCAAAGGCCCACACTTCACAACATTGGTAAACAGTATTGTCCAAAGGCCCACACTTCACAACATTGGTAAACAGTATTGTCCAAAGGCCCACACTTCACAACATTGGTAAACAGTATTGTCCAAAGGCCCACACTTCGTGTATCACAACTTCGCACAACATTGGTAAACAGTATTGTCCAAAGGCCCACACTTCGTGTATCACAACTTCGCACAACATTGGTAAACAGTATTGTCCAAAGGCCCACACTTCACAACATTGGTAAACAGTATTGTCCAAAGGCCCACACTTCGTGTATCACAACTTCGCACAACATTGGTAAACAGTATTGTCCAAAGGCCCACACTTCGTGTATCACAACTTCGCACAACATTGGTAAAAAGTATTGTCCAAAGGCCCACACTTCCTGTATCACAACTTATATCTAAAATAACAAATTGGAGTCATCGGAGTCGGGAGAAAATAACGGGAAAACCGACCCTCGTTTCCGCACATTTCGCCGTGTCAATACATGTGTTTAAAATAAATCCGTTATTCTCCATATCGAGAATTGATCATTATTTTAATGTTTTCTCAAAAAGTAAAGCATTTCATATAAATAATATTTCAAGGGAAGTCTTTCACCATGACCTTCTGTAAACCCTGTAAGTTATTTGTAAATCTGTGAACTTTAAATTTTTGTTCTGTTCAGAAAGTGCCCAATGGCTTTAAAATAGTCCACTACACATATCTGGTACATACCTCATTGTATCCTTTGCTGAAGTAATGTTCCCTAAAACTGAAAACAGAAACAACAACTAAAATAATCAAACAGATAAACATCAAAGTTGTCAGTTTATTAAAGAACAAAGACGTATCCCTCTAGGACCCAAACCGCAAGTATTGCGCGTATTTGAAACTAGTTACCCATTAAAGTGCGCAAGTTTGTTTCCTTTACACATTGATACAATATGCGTGGGAGCAAATTGGTTAAACAAATCTTCAAAGACTGGCAAGGTCTTTTACATGAACTTCCAAATATCTCAGAACATGAACAAATTAAAATCAGAAAGGACGCTCCAGTCGAAGCCATATAATCGTACGCTGCTGTGTAGCAAGGGATCACACGTAAGTTTACGATACAACCTGGGAAGCAGCAGCCAAGGGAGCACCTTAAGGGGATGGGACTTTTTAATTCAGATATCAAATAATAAACCACAAGGCAAACCGACTGGGTAAATTATAAATGATTTAGGTGCAGGGTAAGATGAAAAACATAAAGTTCATTTAAACTTACCACTGTGTAAGCCTCGATCTGACTTTCATGATCTTTGTGAGCTGAAATACCATCAAAAGCAAGAAAGACATAAACATACAAATACAGCCGACTCAAATTCCAATTTGATATAAAAAAAAATTCCCATTGGGTGGAGTTGAGAGTAAATTTAGTTATCAATGGTGGACTGGGAAACAACATTCTGTCACTCGGTGCCAGTGTTGTGGGTCCCAGACTTGGGACTCGGTGCCAGTGTTGTGGGTCCCAGACTTGGGTCTTGAGTCTGACATTGGGGGGGGGGGGGGGGGCGACTCCCCATGCCACACATCAATACATCTCCCCTGGGTCTAGGGCCATACTTCTTCCCCTTGGTCTATCACCCTATGTACCACTCAGTCTCTCACCTTTTCTCCTCGCATCATCATGTGACGTTGGTCCAGCTGAACATCAATTAGAGAGTTCTACATCAAGAAATAACATTAACAAATCAAAATAACTAAAGGCTATTTAAAAATAACTCAAATAAAAGATTAAAATCGGCAAAAGCTTCACTTTTCCAAACTTGTGACTACTAAGAACACTTCAGCATTCAAGACCCCGATAAGATTGAGATAACTGAAAACTGAAAATTGAATAGAGCATCGCCAAGAAATATTCTGTTCAGCGATCATCCAGCTTGAGAGCATTTTTTCCTCCGTTAAACATTTCATGAACTTCGGTTCAAAATCTTAATTGTCAACTCAGATGTAATTTTTCTCAAAAAAAAAAAACTCTACAGAGAAGTATTTTCTGATCACATTTATCAACTTAGCTTCCAGCAATCTTTGAATGATGTGTGTTTTTGAAATTCGACTATGAAACTAAACAGAAAGTGAATACTAAAAACTAGTAATAAATATTTATTGTCAATGTTCTTTACATTGTTATGTCAGGGATGGTGGCGCAGCCATGGCAGGGTGTAGTGCATTGCAGGGTGTAGCGCAGCCATGGCAGGGTGTAGCGCATTGCAGGGTGTAGCGCAGCCATGGCAGGGTGTAGCGCATTGCAGGGTGTAGCGCATTGCAGGGTGTAGCGCATTGCTGGGTGTAGCGCATTGCTGGGTGTAGCGCATTGCAGGGTGTAGCGCAGCCATGGCAGGGTGTAGCGCATTGCAGGGTGTAGCGCATTGCAGGGTGTAGCGCATTGCAGGGTGTAGCGCAGCCATGGCAGGGTGTAGCGCATTGCGCACATGGATCGGTCTATAGATAAGACTAACATATTCCTTTGGGCCCCACCAATTTCTTACCTCATTGATCAGGCTGTCTGCACCACCTGCTGGTGACGAACCAATCAGCTCCCAGTAGTCACATGACAGCTCATGACCTCCAGGGGCCTAGTCAGAGTTAAGAAACAAAATCGGCAATGAAAATAATGACAGATGGTTATTTTAAGTCAGATGTTTGCACAAATATGTCAGTGCTTTTTGACGAATTAAAAGGAAAGGACAACAAGATTTAAAACTTGCAATAAATTCTTCATATTTTTAAAACTTTTTCTAGAAAAAAGACTTTCCCCCAAACCATATTGTCCATTGTTCAACTACGGCAGACATTTGCCATGTTTAAGTGGAGTAATTATCCCAACTTGTATCTATTCACTTGTCCTAACTATATTTGGGCTGTTTGAACTGTCGGGGCATTTCCTTCATAACAGCTGCATGACATTGACAGCATAGCCATAGTAAAACAACAAAAGGTATAGTTCCAACTTACTGCGAATGGATCGTGCATGAAGTGCAAAGTGAATTTCACATCATAACTATGTTTTTCGCTGCGAATGTTTCAAGAATAGTTGAGCTGTGCCCAACTCTTTTGAATTGTTTGTTGCACATTTGTGAAATAAAAAGTTGCGTCACATTTACATTCGCATGAAGTGTGAACCGGCATAACCAGGCTGTTTACCACTGAACTGCTGTGATAATGGCGCGCTGTAAGCACAAACTTCCACTGTAAGCAACAGGATGAGTTTGAGCACCATATAGTGCCATCAACAAAACCATTCTTATTGTGTTGAACAGAGGTTTTCAACATACATACTTTTGTTCCTTTTTTTGTTATTTTGAACTGTTCTTGCAACATGACGAGCGCCTAGAGCCCCTTGTTGGCAAATACCAAGACTATACAAGACTCCATAATTATCATTACTATAGACCCCTTGTAATACGCGCAGAGTATGTACATGTGCCTATCCTGGGTGTCATTTTGGGTGTCAAAATCATATAAAAACATGCACAAAAGAGTCCACACCCAAAATTACGCACACCTTGTGTGGAGGCTCAATCTGTTTTGTGTAAGAAATCACTAGCTCCCCCTTGTTTAACGCGAAACGCTACAGGTACGCCAAGGTCTTGCGCACGTTTTTACGCACACAGACAGCTAGTGTCAGATGATCTGCCTCCTTTTTGAGAGTGTGACATCATATGCAATGGGTCTTTACGATTATCTTCTCCAACATCTTTTGACTTACCTCTTTGCCCTCAGGTAGAACCTTGATGACTCCATACAATGCTACTGTGCTCTCAGTGTAGAGTGTAAGGGCCTCATATGTGTGGCACTGTAGACAAGATAATAAAGCTACTTATACCCATTGATACCCAGATTTGATCACACAATATACACACATGGTCCTACGAATTTGATTTCTAGAATTTGATTTCTAGACCTCAGATTTAGAACTTGAGGTCTCAAAATCAAGCATCTGAAAACATCCAACTTTGTGTGACAAGGGTGTTTTTTCTTTCATAGTTATCACGCAACTTCGATGACCAATTGAGCTCAAATTTTCACAGGTTTGCTATTTATGCATATGTCGAGATACACAAAGTGAAAAGACTGGTCTTTGACAATTACCAATAGTGTCCAGTGTCTTTAACACATAATAATTTGAGTTTTTTATTTTTAAATGTATATATTCTTTTTTTTTGCTACAAACTATCTCTGCCACGTCTGGAAAGGTTATTAGCTTTTCAGAAAAGTTTGAAATCAACATCGCAAATGAGGTAAACACGATTTCCCCAATTACTGCATGCTAAAGTAACCAATGTCAGTCGTGTAGTATGTAACAGGTTAGGGTGTTGCAGGGTATAAATGTATTCATTTGTAAGCCATGTCCATGCATGTCTCTCCGACCAGGGAAATTACTTTTAAATTTAGCCATTTTGGAAAGCACAAGATCATTGCTCATTGTTTTCAAATCTCTAAATGGGCAAGCACCTGCTTACATCCAAGACATGCTCAACATCTACAAACCATCTCGCAACCTTCGCTCTGCAAACAGATATCTTCTTTAAGATATCAAGTCTCATCGTACCTGGGGGGACAGATCTTTTTTCTGTTGCAGCACCACATCTCTGGACTCAACTACCTCTTTACATCAAAACATCCATTTCTATTCACATCTCTCAAAACACACCTCAGGTCAATAGATCCTTTCTTTTGTATTTAATCTGTTCTTTGTTATTTTTGTTAGAATTTTCTCTGTTATAGCGCCCTGAGCACTTTTGTGGATTTGTGCGCTCTATAAGACCTCGTTATTATTATTATTATTATTATTATTATTATTATTATTATTATTATTATTATTATTATTATTATTATTATTATTATTATTATTATTATTATTATTATTATTATTATTATTATTATTATTATTATTATTATTATTATTATTATTATTATTATTATTATTATTATTATTATTATTATTATTATTATTATTATTATTATTATTATTATTATTATTATTATTATTATTATTATTATTATTATTATTATTATTATTATTATTATTATTATTATTATTATTATTATTATTATTATTATTATTATTATTATTATTATTATTATTAATGATGAAATAGATGGAAATTTAACAGATGGAAATGATACATACCAGTTTGTCATTCAGTACACACTGGATGAGACCTGTTCCATCTCTAAGGACAATAAACATGAGGTTCTTGCCTTGAAAGAAAGAGAAGACAAAACTTTATCAACCAAGGTTCAACGACAACTACATCAACTTCCCTCTACTTGGGTGAATTTCATAGAACTGCTTAAGCAGCAAATATAGTTCATAGTTAATAGTTCAACTTATTTCCGCTCAATCATTTTAATTAACAAAATATAATGTTACATGAGAAAAAAAGTTAATAGATTAAGCAAGCTTGTTGGACGGAGAACCCAAAATAGCTTAACAATGTTCTGCTAAGCAGAAATGAGCAGGAGAGGATACCAGTCACAATTTGTACCTTGGTAGTTTGCCTGGTGCCTTTATTCCGGTAAATGCAATTTTGTTATGCTCAGCTACTTTTTGTGCTTAAGCAGCTCTATGAAATTGAGCCCTGGCACTTCCAAAGTGCATCAATACAGTAGGTCGACAAATCCACAGCAGCCTTTAGGTGTTCCAATGTTTACCAGAGTTCAAAGGTTTTACTATTGATTAGAGAAGTCACAAATCAGAACAGTTTGATTCAAGCAATTGGATTGAAACTAAATTGACAGTTCCCTACAAATAAAGATGTCAGCTTTATGTAGGTATTAAAATCGTTCTTATAAAATAGTAAGTCTTTGAAACAGCAGTATAAAAAATAGTTCAACTTCAACCCCCCAAAAAATTTCATGTGATAAGTTCATTAAGGATGAAGGCAACTTTTATTTAACCTGTACCTTGCCTACGAAGACGATGGACCCAGCCTTGTATTTTGACTCGTTGATCACGATGTGCTGTTCCATCTTTAACCAGAATCTGGATATAAAGATGATCAGGGGATTATTATCACACTTTGCATAGACATCCAACCGAGAAGAGATTAAGCGGAACACAATCAAAAACTATAGTTGGGTTGCAATAGGCGTCATCGGCCGCAATATTTGATGAATTGTGCACGCGTGAAGAGCTACCATTGGCCGAGAGTCACTTTTCAATTGTTTTACATCAAATATGGCGGTCGATGATGCATATTCTATTCTTGTTCAGCACCATGATCTCCCTGTAAAAGCACTTTATAACTAGTTATTATTATTATTACAAAAGAGAAAGCAAGCCTGCACCGCACGTTCACAAATGAATTGTGTAGTGTTCAATAGTCAACTCCAAAATTTAAGTAGGACTTCTTTAAACTCATAAGGCTATTACGATCAACAGGAAATGAGAAACTAACCTTAGATGCCTTTGGAAGGTCAGGATCTTCAGACAACTTGATCTTTTTAGCTTCTTCCAGATTCTTCTCTCTCCTTTCTTGATCCTCTGCCTAAACAAATCCAAAATAAAACCTCTGTTATTAAAGTTGATTAAACATTCAACATGCCCTAAAAAAAATTTCGTTTCAGGACAAACAGGACAAAGCCTAGATTTGACCCAACAGTTCTTGGTCGTCTGAATACACTGCATGTATCCAACGCGGCTTTTTTTAACCACTATGTTGTGCGCCCTCACTTGCCAGGAAAGTGCCAATCAACTCTGCTGGATTTGCAATGGCCCATCAAGAAACTTATTCTACATAAAAGACACATACCTCTTTCTTTTCCTTCTCTTCGTTCTTCTTCTGCTCTCGTGTGAATATCTTGGAAACCTTCTTACGCTGGGCATTAGAAACTTCCTCCCATGTCTAAGATTGAAAAACAAACATATCCACCGTCACCATACTACACTAAAACCTATTCTCTCCGATACCTGCCTAGATCTTGCACTGCGAGAAGTTCCCTTCAAGACTTTTTTTTATTTGGGGTAACTCGCCCCTGGTGGCAGTTGATTTGCAGTGTAATGTTTTGTTTCCCTGTAAAAAATAAAAGGGGATTTGCTTACGAGAGCAAGTGTCAAGCCAGAGTTGCGAATCCACACTCTGCTGATCAGAAACACGAGCTTACGAGCTTAAGTTTGACACTCTTAACCGCTCAGCCATGACACACCATGAAACTGCTTGCAAACTTTAACCAAACCAGAAGAAGTGCAACAGCCACTGTGTGTCTTTAAGAAAAAGACTGTTAAGGCTTAAACTTCAAGATACTTTGTTATTGACCTCACCTGACCTTCGACCTTGGAGTCACACATAAACATCGGAAAGGGCTCTTTACCAGCAACTTGCATTGCCTGGAGATAAAAAATTAAAATCAACAACAAACGATAGTCAAGATGGTTAGTTAATCTATTTTTTATATACAATAAATGTATTTTTTCTGAGAGACGGAATATAAAATTAAATGTTTCATGACATCTTTTGGGTAGGAAAGATTTCAGAATGTTAATGACTCTTAAAAGAACATCACCGATTTCAACCTTAAATTTCTAGGGGTTATGGCCGTGGTATGCCTAAAACATTGAGTTATATAAGAACTAGAGGGCGCACTGGTGATACTGCTTGCACAAACGCGATGGGACCGCAAGACAAGCGCGCCATTCTGTCTGCGTGTTGAATATAAAATACAAGTTTGAGTTTTTTGTTGAATGCTAACGCGATGCTGTTTGTTCAACTTACAAAATGGCCGCACAAACACACGCTGTGAGATGGCTGTTTTGTCAACTTAGAAAATGGCCGCCTGCGCGCATGCCGGGGCGCGTATATAGGCCAGTGCGCCCTCTAGTTCTTATATATAACTCTTTGGCCTAAAATCACAAGGAGGCCTTGGAGGCCATGGCCTTCATTGCCCCTGATCTTGGCCTGGTGCCCTTCATTGCCCCTGATCTTGGCCTGGTGCCCTTCATTGCCCCTGATCTTGGCCTTCATTGCCCCTGATCTTGGCCTTCATTGCCCCTGATCTTGGCCTTCATTGCCCCTGATCTTGGCCTTCATTGCCCCTGATCTTGGCCTTCATTGCCCCTGATCTTGGCCTGGTGCCCTTCATTGCCCCTGATCTTGGCCTGGTGCCCTTCATTGCCCCTGATCTTGGCCTGGTGCCCTTCATTGCCCCTGATCTTGGCCTTCATTGCCCCTGTTCTTGGCCTTCATTGCCCCTGTTCTTGGCCTTCATTGCCCCTGTTCTTGGCCTTCATTGCCCCTGTTCTTGGCCTTCATTGCCCCTGTTCTTGGCCTTCATTGCCCCTGTTCTTGGCCTGGTGCCCTTCATTGCCCCTGATCTTGGCCTGGTGCCCTTCATTACCCCTGATCTTGGCCTTCATTGCCCCTGATCTTGGCCTTCATTGCCCCTGATCTTGGCCTGGTGCCCTTCATTGCCCCTGATCTTGGCCTGGTGCCCTAGTAAGACTTTCCCATAGACTTAACATTTTACGATGAAAGTGCCCTTTGCCCATTCAAAGATGAAATTACATGCCTGCATGCACATTGCCAAATACATTCAAATAACAATTGTTCACCGAAAACCCAATTGTTTATATTCTGCTCAAATAAAGAAGTGACCTAAACAATGCATCAGTTCATTTTTACCGATTACCAATTTGATGTTGCATTATTCAGTCAAACATAATGATTCATAGGATGGCACCAGCTTTTTCTTTCAGTCAGAACATTTCTTCTGTTTTAAATACCAAAACAGAAGAAATTTATGATCAATAAGTAGTAATAACAATTGTATAACAAGTGGCTTTAAACACCCGGGGATGTCTCAAAGCAATCATTATTTGTTTCTACAAGGTAAGCAAAGCTAAGTTTGAAACATAAGACCCACTTTTGTTCCGTAAGAAAATATAAATAATTATGGCATACCTTTAGAAGTGACTTGAGCGGTTTTTGCTCTGATCCAATTCCAGCTTCATCGCTTCCTTTGTCTGAAATGTACAACCTCTCCATCTTGGCTCCTATCAAATATAATAGCATAAAATACAAATATCATTGAAAGTTTTTACATAATTATAAAAAGAGAAAAACTCAACAATGATGTCGAATCCATACTATCTTCTTTCAATTCTTTTACCGCTAATGCCGCGATATGCCGATTGTCCCCCGAAAGTGCGCAGATTTTGTTCCCAGGACAAACGTGTAGAATTATCTGCACACGTTCGTCCTGGAAAGAAAAGATACCCAATCCGCACCTCGTGTACAAACATATGGACATGCGTCTGGGAACTACAAAGAATGGTTCCCCAATCCGTGCTTTGTGTACAAACATATGGACACGCGTCTGGGAACTACGAAGAATAGTTCCCAGACGCATGTCCGTATATTTGTACATGAAGCGCGGATTGGGTATCTTTTCTTCCCAGGACGAACGTGTGCAGATGGTTCTACACGATTGTCCTGGGAAAAAAAATCTGCGCACGGTCGGGGGACGATCGGCTTATCGGCATTAGCGGTAAAAGAGCACTAGTTGAGAAAATTCACACGCAAAATTCACTTGATTTTTACTCAAAATCTGTGATACCTATTTGAACAACTCCAAAACCAAGTGTAGTGCTATCTGCAACTTCTGAAGCATTAGATCGGTAAGTTTCATGATGCAGAACACTGCAGATGTTTTTTCTAGAAGCGAAAGGTTTTGATATCAGTGTCGCTGGGGCCAAGGATACGGAGTGGATTGGACCGATTTATGGGGCTAGAACTAGTCCAGTGATGGAGCTGTCACAACAGTGTCTGGTAGGTCACTAGGTGGTTCCACAGAAAGATGGCGCCTGGTATGAACATGGAGGTAGAATTCTACCTCCAACTCCATGGTATGAATGAGTGTCTTGTGGAGGGGCAGCCTAACTAACTATCCATCATCCACGCGGCGTGTCCTGTTCAACAGTGTTTTACCTGATGATTTAAATTACTATGCACATTGTACATAAAACATTAATGTAAACTTGATATTTACTCACCTAAATCAGCCATTTGCTGTGAAGTAGAGAGATATTTAGTGAACAGACTGTTAAATACCACACCTCGTTTTCTACCCAAATGAACAGCAGACCGCAACATGGCACATACACATGTACAGTATTGAACAAGTAGTTCATGTCAGTGGAGAGTTTAATTTTATATTGCACTTGCGATTAGGTATGTTGTGTGTGCCATTCGACAGTAGGCCTAAAGCCCTAAAGTGCAGTAGGAGTTCAGAAAAAAAACTTAATGTATAAGCCGTTGCATCATCTTCTTGTTGGACTTGGAGTGGACCTCCAAGCCTAAAAGTATGATGAAAACTTTGAAATTTGTGTCATAATTCTGGTTTTCTGAAGAACGCGTTTAAAGCACTCATTAAAAAAAAATATTAAAAAAAGTAAGAAAAAAAAATATGGCGTAGTCGGCAGGATTCGAACCTGCGCGGGGAGACCCCAATAGATTTCTAGTCTATCGCCTTAACCGCTCGGCCACGACTACATGACATGAAATGTAAGTTTATATTTTATAAACCTTAAACTTAAAAAACGTAATATTTTTATATGATAAAAATACAGGCTGCACACGACTAAGCTATGGAAACAGATTGGGACCTCCCCAAAAGGTAAAATGGGGAGGTCCAGTCAAAATATACCCTTCATGAAAAAACGAAACGGGTTAACTCGTACCCAAGTCAACTCGTACCCAAGTCAACTCGTACCCAAAATATTGTAACCAAGTCAACTCGTACCTAAGTCAACTCGTACCTAAGTCAACTCGTACCCAGGTCAACTCGTACCCAGGTCAACTCGTACCGTACAACGTACATTGTATGCCGATACGGAGAATTTCCGTGCGGCGTGATTTTGTAGATAATTGCGATAAATAAAAATGATGTTATACCATCATATGGAGCTCACTTTTATTAATAATAATCTCACGAATTTCGTTTAATGTTTGTTCATCTCATTTCTGCTGTTTTTTCACGAGGATATTCATTCAGATCCATTGTGATTTCTCGTGCTGACGGGTCGCCGCGAAAGGCTTTTGAGCAGCGTCAGATTTTTGGCCGATTTGACCAAAAAATATTGATTTAAAATTCAATCAATAGGTATTTTGATGGGGGTCGAGAAAGTTAAAAGCTTTCATTTGAGCCATTGCTCGAAAAAGTCTGCCAATTATTAGTAGCAGTGGAAATAAAGTGCTCAGAATTAGTTTTTGTTATATCACGTGACCAACGTCTAATGTGTTTTAAAAGAAACGTTTTAAATTTTTGTCATGGTTCCTGACCATTAAAAGTAAAAGTTTAACTTTTTTCGTTAGAGCGGGTGATACTCTTTGAAATATACTAAAAAAAAATAGATCTTTTAATGTTTGGGGCCAATGAACTTGCTTTAAAAAAAATTAAAACACACTGAAAACAGGTTTACTTAATAAACTTTTTATTTATTTAGAATAAGATTGACAAATCTTTCCAGCATTGACCATTTTAAATTAGATTTCTGCGAAAAATTCCTTTAGAGGTTATAAAAACATTTACATGACATTTTGCAAGGTATGAATAAATTACTGATGTCATTGTCATTTGAGACAAGGGCCCAATTTCATAGCGCTGCTTAACGGCAGAAACATTTGCTTAAGCCTTAGTGTATTTCACAGGTTAGCAGAAAAATTGGGCGGCCATATTATGTGTTTACTGTGGATTTACATTGTGATGTCATTTATTTTTGTGTGGTAAGCACCGGAAGGTTAGCATGCCTTTTCGTGTGCCTATGGTTAGCAGCACTATGAAATAGAAATTGCACAGTAAGCACAAAATCAGCCGCTAAGCAGAGCTATGAAATTGGGCCCTGATGTTAAACTATTGGTGGCATTCCTTTTACAGCAATCAATCAGGAAACGGTTGTACCCCCCCCCCCCCCAACAAAGATATGGAAAAATAGGGAAACTGCCAGCACAGGCCTAGATAGCTCTGTTGGTAGAGCGCGGACACGTTAACCTGGAGGTCGTTGGTTCGTGTCCCAGTAAATTTTTCTTTGTACAAAAATATAAGGAAATTTAGTTGTGACTACTCGAAGTATGACAAGTTGGTTTGTTACTGCGAAACAACCAAAGAAACAATGAGTTTGTAAAACTAAAAGTGAAAAGTCGATAGGGTTTATTGAGCACAATGAAGTTACCTGGGCCCAATTTCATGGCTCTGCTTACCGTAAGCACAGAATCGTCGCTTACGGAAGCAGGGAATTCTGTGCTTACGGCAAGCGTATTTCACGGGTAAATGGCGAATTTTGGGTTCTGCGCGTGCGTACTCCGCGTTACTAGGCATTCTACGCTTACAAGGCTAGCGCAGAAATTCGCTTGCACGTAAGCGGGGAATCGTGATCGTAAGCGCAGAATTCGGCGGTAAGCAGAGCCATGAAATTGGGCCCTGTTTAACACCATGACCCGCTTTAAACTTGAGCTGGTTTCAAGTTTGCACCCAACAGAAGTACTCAAAGGAAACCACGGTATCGACAATTGGAAAAGTATATTGATTGTTGGTGTTACTGCAAGAGACTAGTGGTTGCACTCTACAAATGCACAATGATTGATTGATTGATTGATTGATTGATTGCTGTAAAAGGAATACAATAGATTAACGTCAGGGCCCAATTTCATAGCTCTGCTGTCATTGACTGTCACCATTGTAGCACTTTTGACATGCAGGAGCAAGTTCGGGTGAGCGACTAGACTTGACCAGAAACTGTGACGCACTCTCAAAAGTGGTTAGACTGCAGGACTTGCAATCACAAGGTTGTGGGTTCGAATCCCCCAGCTAACCGCTGATTTCACAATGAGTAACAACTAGAATAAATATTGTCGTCTCTGGGTAATGAATCACAATTTCTTGATTTGTGTAATTTATAATCATAGACGCTAACTCTGAGAGTGATCGGCTGTTGCCAGCTTGGTATTTATATCCCTGTGTGGGAGTTTGCCGAGTTCCCTTGATGGGAAGATCATTCAAACAACAAACAAATGAGCATAGTCGAACATGCTCCAGTGCATGGTTCAATATAGTCAATCTCTGTGTGCCCTATTATGGCTTCTGGTTATTCTAGACAAGTCTAGTCGCCAACCGCACTTGCTCCAGGCTGAAGTAATGTATCCATTTTATAGAGCATCTTATAGTTAGGAAGGGTAGGAATGTTTTAACTTGAGTGGATAAATGTTCTCGCCTGCTTACATGTATACTAGTACGTAAGAATTCTAGAAAGTTCCAATGGAAATGAAACTCATCCTAAACTGTCAAGGGAGTAGGGGACCCTTTCAAAACGTTTGTGCCACCTTTTCCCCCTTTTTTGTTTAAATAAATATTTTTGTATTTTGTTGATGGGCAGGATTAATTCTTTTGCAATTTTAATGCATTCTGCACTTTTACTTTTTAGCGTCTTTCTAATATAAATAATATTTTGTATAGAGTTAATGTAACTAATAATAGATTTTTAATATATTGGCTAACATGCAGTTATTATTAATAAACAACAAATGTTGTAGAAAGACACACAAAGTTTACGAAGACAACATTATTTTATTGTCACTTTTATAGTAGCAAAAAATGTCCCAATGTAGTCTTTATTTGGACATACTGACAATAAATGCTGTATAGTCTTGAACATTATACTCTAGGATGAATTAGTAATGTACATATGCATTTAGTATTTACATCAAAATAAGAGCAATTAAAGAAACACTCTGTGGAGTGTGTCTCGGGAAATGCGATCAGAAAGCAACTTGCAAAATATAAATCAATGGAAGAAATGTATAGGTGCTGTATATAATAATAAATCTAAAAACAAAATTCATTGAAGTTTCTTCATTACATTTTCTTTTGTTTCATTAAGCAAGGGTTTACTTGTTAATGAACAAATCCAGGTTCAAGTCTAGCCACTGTGGTAAGCGAATTAACTTAACTCCCCCCACCCCTCCCCCAAGAGCCCAACCCATGATTCAGGACTCTATCAAGAAACATTCACAGATCTCACTTTCTGAATATAAATTCATCGAAGTCAAAAAATAAACAATTTGAAAGCAGATATGTCACAAATCCAAAGTACGCAAAAATAAAGGTATACCTAACCTGAAAGAAGTACAATAAGTTACAAAGTAGGTGAACCCTTTTCACTTTGAGCACCAACAAACTTAAAAGTGCATTCCAGTCAAACTTGGGAGAAATTGGGGTAGTATAGAACACTGGTTATTCTTATTGCTGTAGATAACCAAGAGTTTAAATTGGAAAGATGCAGACCATAAACAGTTATTTGAAAATATAATTTCATTACTTGTCGCAAAGAATTTTTTTTTAAACCCTCCTACTGATACACTATTCAAAACCATTCAAAATTCACTAACTTTTACAACCCCATCGGTTTTGTACAAACATGGCAGTACCATTTGAGCAGGGTTGATGATAAGCTGTACTACCACACAAATCTATTTGGTCGGATTTGAGCTGTGCATACACTGTACCTGTGTGCATTACCATAGCCGAATGGTTTCAGATGGTTAGCAAGTTTAACAAATCATGTAGTGTCTATGACAGTGTATGATATAGCAAGGGACAGATCGATCAACCCCACACTGCCTGGTTCCACTCAGTCATGACATAGTGGGATCCTTGATGCACCACTTAAAACAATCCTCATAGGATTCTGTACCAGCTGCACCACCATTCAAACCCACCTGGGGAACCCAACTGTGTGCACAGTTATCAAACCATTCAAAACCATTCACTTGAATGATTTCAAATGGTGTACGAACTTGTTTCAAAAAGGCACCAATTATAGGAGGGATCCTGGCTACAATAGTTTTAGCAGGTTTAACTTATCCACCGAAAGAAAATAAAAGTGCACACTCTGAAGCCATCCTTTTAAAGAAATAGTTTAACACATGACAAATTATTGAGCTGTGTTATTTTCGCATAACTCAACATTTGTTCATTGATATTTTAACTCAAAGCATCGGCCATTACCGTAAAAGCTCTTTCACAGTTTGGAGACACTGGACATTATTGGTAGATGTCAACAACCAACCTTCTTACTTGGTGTATCTCTCAACATATGCATAAAATAACACACCTTTGAAAATTTGAGCTCGATTGGTCGTCGGAGTTGCAAGATAACCATGAAAGAAAAGAAAAACCTTGTCACACGAAGTTGTGTGCTTTCAGATGCTAGGTTTCGAGACCTCAAATTCTAAACTCGAGGTCTCGAAATCAAGTTAGTGGAAAATTACTTCTTTCTCGAAAACTTTGCAACTTCAGAGGGAGATGTTTCTCGCAATGTTTTATACTATCAACCTCTCCCCATTACTTTTTACCAAGAAAGATTTTATGCTAATAATTATTCTGAGTAATTACCAATAGTGTCCACTGCCTTCACCACATGAACATATTACTGAGCTGTGTTATTTTCTCATAACTCAACATTTGTTCATTGGTATTTTAACTCAAAGCATCGGCCATTACCGTAAAAGCTCTTTCACAGTTACTAAATTGAGTCAGTAATTCTAGTTTTGAAAATTTTGAAATTTAACTTCATCTTGTGAGTTCTTTTTTTGGTGCTAGCGGTGGGAAATTCAAAACCAAAAGTACTGAACAAAAAAGGCAATTTAGAAAATATTTTTTGTTCACAGTGGGGCATTAACCGTCAACAAACATATGCAATAAATTAAAATATACATACAAAGAGCTTGAAATTATAAATGAAGAATTGTTCGGCATGAAGGGATTGGCTCTTTCCAACTTCTTTGAGAAATTAAATATTGATCAGTGTTCAGGAGAAAAGTTTTCTTCCAAAAACAATCGAAGCATATAGTGGGTGCGGTCGAGTAGCTTCCCTGACCCACTCCACAAGCAGTGGACCCGGGTGAGCCCCCGGAATGACGTCAAAGCTATTCGAACGCACCGGGGGCAGACCGGGGTCGACCCAGGGAAGCTAAACGAACGCACCCAGTGATTGAAACGTCACGTTGCTGCATCAAAATAATTTATAGCGACATAGTTTCCACGTAGGTACATTGTGGGTGTTACAGCAAACCTTATTAGCTTGTCTGGGAGCTACTTTGCCTTTTACTGTTCTGGACATTTACATTAAATTGAGATTGATAAAGCTTTTGAAAGTTTGAATTTATATGCCCATTAATACCATGTAAGAAAACAAAGCTTTTTGGCAAAAATTAATCCATATCAATTCCGCTAGTTATAACAAATTATTGACCAGGGCCCAATTGCATGACACTACTAAGCACAAATTGATGTATACTTACAGCAAAGACACACACTTTACATGGTGCTGTGAGTGTGGGACTTGTGGTAATTTGTACCAAAAAAGAGCAATTTTACTTGTCATAATAGTCAACTAAGTGCTGTTATAAGCTGCTTTAAATAAAAATGTCTTTAGTAGTCAGCTAGTAAACTAGTAAACTATTTATTACTGACACAAAGTGAGCTTCAATATTTCAAAATTTTCCATGAGATCAGAATGTGCCAATTTTGTTGCCTTTCTTGTAGCCTGTACACACAGGGAAAAATATACACTGATAGTTCAACTATACATGGTACCAGATTATTAAAGAAAATAATGGTGAAATTTAGTTCAAATTTATTTTAAAAGTTTGATGAACTTTCATCATAGGTGTTTGTGTCAGTAATTCATCAGCACGGAACAAAACTCAACTTAAATGTTACAAACCAATTACAGAAATTGGCCAAAATATATCCTTTTAATCCAATTCCCATCAGCTGATGTTAAAAGAAGTTGGATATTTAGTTTTAATGTACATTCTACAGTCATATTAAAAAAGGTGGCTAGGAGGTTTATCTTATTAAATAATGCTCCTTCATATATTATATATTACAAAAAATATGAATTTACACACAGCGAAACAGACAGCATTTTTTGTTAAACTGGATGCAGCTCCCAAGCTCTAATAAAATGGTTCGACCACTCGCTTGATTTGCTGCCAAAAAAACTCAACAAATATTCAATGTATGACAGTCAATATGCGCCTACTCTTGTGCACAACTAAGGCATGATGTAAAATTTAGTGTAACCTTTCCATCAAAAAATGCACATGTACTACAGACAATACCTCAACCCTGACCACTTTTCCGGCTAAAACTGACTGAAAACCTCAACTTAAAGACAACCAAAAGCACTGAAGAGTTCCACCATGGGACTCTACAAGTTTTAAGTTCTACAATACATTTGTACACAATTTCAACTACACAGCATTTTTTAGTTGTCTTGTCTTTCATGAAATGCAATGCCCTCTGAAGATAAATGTAATAACAGGGAGTTAATAAAGTCTTGGGCAGACATTTTCTGCTACCTGAATTTCAATTAGCGAAATTTCTATTTCATAATTTTGCTTTTATTTAAGCAAAGCATAAAAATATGGAAAGTTGCAAGCAAGTTTTTGCTAAAGCAAATGAGTGACGGAACAGTACAACACCTTTGTGACCATGCAAACATGCCCCAAATGACTTGGAAAAAAGGAAACACTTGGAAATAAATAACACCACCTCAACTTTCCGAAACCATGACTTCTTCAACGTATGTAAATTTTAGAGGCTATTCCATGGTTACTAATAAATCTTATATTGACAACAGAAATCAGAAATCCTCTTGCGTAATTGATAAAGCGCCCTCATTGAGGTCAAGTGACCCCCTTGCGTAATGGATGCAGCGCCCTCATTGAGGTCACGCAAAACCCTTGCTGATGTCAAAGGGGAAAAAAAGTTATTCGTAGCGTGATCAAATGTTTTTTTATTACCCCCATTGTTTGACCCTGGTGATGGCAGTCTTTGGGGGTTGTTTGTTTTTCCAAACTTGATATTGAGGTTTGAAATTGACAATAAAAAATATAAAATTTAACTTCATGTGGTCAATAAGGGCAAAAGTACGATTCATTTCCAGTTGATCCTCCATCAAGCCTAGTTTCATACCTCATTTCAATTGATGTATCTAGATAGAATGACATACATGCAAACACATCATCTGAAACAGCATCTTAAGTTGGTTCAGTTAGAAGTGCTTCACACAAGGTTGAAGTGTGAAAGGTCTTAAACAATCATAAAGTAAATTAAAACAATGCATTTGATAATTTTGGTTTTAGCACATTACAACAACAAAAATCAGCACCAAAATGATAAGATCTAGTATGCATAAAGTTTTCTGTTTGACATAAATGTTGACAAAATATTAGGTTTTTAAGAAACAAACTTAGAAAATGTGAAGTAAAGTTGTAACAACTGATCTGTTATTTCTTAAAGGCTCATGGGCAACAGGTTATGACCTATTTTCATGTAAGTCCCCCAAACAAACAAAATATTAAAACAATTCATTGGAACATGTAAAGTACAAGGGGTCTGGTAATGCTGTTTTAACTTGTATGTAGAATGTAGATTATTGCTCAAATTTCATAATAAAACAAACAAAACAAGACCATTGTTTTTGACAAGAAACGGCTTCAGGCACACTATGTTTTTTCTCGCACTTGCAGTGGCATTATGTGATAACAGCAGACACAAATCTTACAAAATATTTGAGAGCTCTGCATGGACTACATGGTTCAAAAATAATACTTTGTTTAGGAAACGGGGCTGAAGCAATGAAAATATGCAATAATGTATCATGAAATAATGACAAAATCAGGGCCCGATTTCACAACTCTTTTACCGCCGAAATCTGCGCTTGCGATCACCATTCTCGGCTTACTATTTCAGGGCAGAAATGCTGCTAGCTGTGTAAGCGAAAAATGCCTGGTAACGTAGGCTTTATGAAATTGGGATCCGGTCCCAAAAAATGGACGTCAAGTCGATTCTGAACCAGATCTGGTGTTCCCAGGTCACATCTAACCACATTTCGAGATTGGAGGGCGTGACTTTCACATTCAGCAAGTTTCATAGATATACCAATTCAAATTTCTAGCTGATTTAATAAATGCTTTCATGTCACTTTAAAAGAAATGATATTATCATTTCATGTTGTGGGCACAGTTCACATTAATCAATACATCAATCCTTGCCTTCCACTGTTTTAATATTAAAAAAACTCTCTTATCCACACACATTTTTCCTTCTCACTCACTCTCACTCTTCTACAAGATAGGCTTTAACGTGGGGTCTGGTCTTGACCCTAGCTGGACACAACATGAGACTTTGAAAACCAGCAACCCAAAAGCCACAGCTACCTGCTATGGTCACCACTGGACCATGAATCTTGCCGGTGCTCCCTGTGTCTCTCCGGTCGATGATCGGACCAATCCGACGGCCGGTGATGCTCCCCTCTGTCCCTCTCCCGAGACCCGTCCTTTCGTCGTTTACTGTCACTGTGAGAATGATGGAAGCGGTCATCCCTGCTCCCGGACTGATGCTGGCTGTGGCTTGAGTTGTCTGTTTTGTCGCTGTTGCGTCGTCTGTTGTGCTCCTCCCCTCGGTTCCCATGATACGATCTCCCTGATGGAGGGTCTCGTTCCCGTTTGCTTTCATTGTTATACCTGAGAAACAAAACATGACGCATCAAATCAAGACATTTTTCAGCACATGGAAATATTTAAGATAACTACCCTTCCACTTAAAGCCATTGGACACTTTCAGAACAGAACAAAAATTAAAAGTTCACAGATTTACAAATAAGTTACAGGGTTTACATCAACATGATGTCTTAGCAACAAAGACTGCCTTTACTACTGGACAGCTGAGCCCAACCTCATAGCACTGCTTAGCGGCCGATTTTGTGCTTACTGCACAATTTCCATTTTATAGCACTGCTAACCGTAAGCACACGAAAAGGAAGGCTAACCTTAATGCAAATCCACTTTTTCTACTAACCGGTGAAATACACTTGCACCTTAGCAAATTTTTCTGCTACAGTAAGCACAAAAACTTGCTTACCATTAAGCAGCGCTATGAAATTGGTCCCTGCTCTGCAGTCAACACTTAGGGTTGCTAGCGATGCCCGTGTCTACACGGAGTAGGAAATAAAATACGTACCTTGAGATATTTTCTTCTCTATCCCTCCCCGAGTAACTATTACCAAAGCGGTGATTATCATATTGGTGAGAACGACTATACGACGATGTGGCGTCACCGGAACCATACCTACAAACAAAAACCCACAAAAATAATCAAGATAAGGTTGGCCTTATGCTTCATATATTCTGGTTTGTATCTCAGTTATAAACTGGAGCCTGATTCATACGTACAATTGTAATTATGTCGGTTTCCCACAAGTGCGGTTTAACACCCCTTGTCTTTGTACTGTTTCAAGGCAAAGTATACCTTTGGTTTTTGGAACTGCTCAATTGTTTTAATATATTATATATGTAGATGTACAAGTATACAATAAATCCGAACCTAACATTTGAACATTTTATTTTCGAGAGGTGGTCATGTTTTTGAGCTACCGCTGAAAATCCGGAGTGAATATACCCGCGCAGGAAGAATAAACCCTAGTTGGAATACATAAACTGAGAAACGTTATGAAAGTAATGCTTCTCAAATTCAAATTTCTCGGTGTGGGAATCAATTCATAAAAGTGTAAACAACGCTTACAATGCACACTAGACTGTTTAACACACAGGGACATTAACTCCCAAAATGGACGACCCAAGATTATTGCGATGATGACGTCAGGTGAATTGGATCAATAGGCAGTCACTGAATCAAGCAACTTTGGCTATGCCTTTGACCTTAGAAGAAAAGGACTTTTCAGTGACCTGGCAAAAGCCAATACAGAAACCGCTAATTCAGATGAGTTGGCAGAAGGGCAATTCTACGGTAACGGAAGGACGTTTTGACTCATTAAACAACATTTAAATCGTGGATATCGTGGATATACACCAATGGTGTCCTTCCGTTACCGACCTTATTAATATTCATATTTTATAAACGAAAAGTTTTTCAGCCAAAAAGAGGAGGCCATTTTGAAGGCAGTCATTAATAAAAGAAACTGTGACATTTGCTTGCAGCCCCCCTCGGCCCCACTTTAATAACGGACCGGGTCTTCACGCTAACGCTCGTGGGGGACGGAGCGCCGCTGGCCCCCACGAGCCACCTCTGCCACGGCATTTGCTGGAGGAAACTAATTAAACTGTTAAAGATATCCATGATTTAAATGTTGTTTAATGAGTCAAAACGTCCTTCCGTGAAATTGCCCAGCTACGGCTGTCGCTAAGGGCCTATGACTTAAGGCATGGTAACCTGGTGATCCAGCCACATCCAATAATCCACTTAAGGCTGTCCAAAATTGATGTATCCAGCTGTAGCTATGGCCGGAAGAGCTAAAAATCCCTTTTCTTTAAAGTTGTTAATACGTCTAACAGCTGTAGCCGAAGTTCATTTAGAATTTTGCAACTGGCCTTAAAGGCAGAGTTTACTTTTGGTAATTGTCGAAGACCGGAATCCTCCATTGTGTACCCCCAACATATGCATAAAATAACTATTGTGTGTAATGACACATGAGCAAGTGGAAATGGAAGTGGAAGTGTTGTGGCCGAGCGGTTAAGTGCACCGAATTCAAACTCTGGTGTTTCTGATCAGCAGAGTGTGGGTTTGAATCCCAAGCCGTGGCACTTGTGTCCTTAAGCAAGATACTTAACTATTGCTTCGTCCTTCGGATGGGACGTAAAGCCGTTGGTCCCATGTGTTCTGTAACGCATGTAAAAGAACCCAGTGCACTTATCGAAAAGAGAAAGGTTTCACCCCGGTGTTCCTGGCAGTGGCTGCTGAATGTGTGTAGCACCTTGTAAACCATTATAAGGTGCTACACAATTGGGTCTCAGAATCCATCACTGCAATAACCTATCTGTCTGAAAGTTTGTATATACTCAGCGCCTGGAGTACCTTGCTGGTAGATACGTGCGCTATATAATGAGCAAGCCTTTAGATGAGACAAGACTCCATTTCACACAGTGCAAGGGACTAAGATATTCTCACAGATTAACCCTCTTACTTTTGGTACCACTTTCAAGCCAGTTGACCAACCATTTAAACCCATTGAACTGCAAGAATTATTGGTGATGGCACAACTGTGCACAGAATTAACTGTGTACATAATTTTCTTGGTAAAGGGCATCCTATGATGAAATTGCAAATTTGTACTGGAGCATTTTAAGGCACCAAGGCATTGACCAGGGGACACGGAGGCAATCGCCTTTGTTGCCCCGTGAAGTATCAGGCCTGGACTGACAGTCTAGATGTATAATGTCTACTCATCTGGCATAGTTTTGCAATCAGTTAACTTTAGTGGATGGTAATGAATGGTAAACAGTAGGAGGGTTAAAGAAAGTGCTGTGTTAAAAAGCAAACCGTTTTTTCCACCCTTCTTGAGTCTAAAACATATGTTTATGTTAGTTTCCTTAAACACTGTTTTTATCCCATTTGAAATGGGGAGTGGAAATATATTTTAAACCTAAATGTCACGCAACAGAAAGCCTCAATGTGATTTGTACAGTTAATTGGATTTTAAATGTTAGTTGTGAGTTTCAAGTTTCAACATTTACAATTTCTATGTTCCTGAAAGTTGACAGTACTAAAATTCTACCTTGGAGCGATCAACTTGAACACTGGAAACTGAAACTGCCCCGGGGGCCCAATCTCACAGAAATTATCAAAAATACCGCTTAGCATGAAACAGGTTACCAGCCAAAATAGCATGTAATGAATACTGTTTTTAACCGGCTCCTAACATAATGTTTGGGAAGCACTATATAATGCTTAACCAAATTTTCAAACCGAGCCATAAGACAAATCTAAACAAATTGCAGAGAAGAAGTATATGATCAAATAAATCTAGTGTATTAGGAGGGTATGTAAAGAGCAAACCCAAGATAGCATGCACATATTTATGGATGCCAAGTTCAGCTGTATGAAGAATGATGCTGAGTTACAATGTTGACAATGGGCCAGATTTATGACTGCGTGAGGGTGCTCTCTATATATTAGTATCACTTCTCTGGAGGCATTTATTCATTCATACCAAAAACAGTTATTAAAGACTGGAACACATTACCACCACAGACATCATATCCATCACGGACAATAAGAAATTTTAAAGGAGCTGTTTTAATCCACCTCTAAAGCAACAAAAATGACAGAACGCTGATTAAAACTGTGCAGAACGTATACCCCGGGAAGTGATACAAATACTATTGAGAGCGCCCTCACATGGACAAAATTACGGCGGATTGCTCTCTTTCTCTCTCACTCTAGTCTATCTCTTTCTTCCTTTCCTTTAAAACAGATTAACAATTTAGTATCCTAAATAAGGGTAAAGGTGTAAGGGCGAAAACAAACTTAACAATTTAGCATCGTATTGAATGCCTTTTGTTAGAGGTGTTTCCACCCTTGCACAGTATTTCTTGGCTAAATCAGAATACTTCCTTCCAGTACCACAGTGCTTTAAAAGGCGGCTATCACTTTCTATAAAGAAATACCTTAAAGTGTGCACTCTGATCGGTCAAAGACTGGTCACATAGGGTGTATTAATGGGTAACATAAATGTTGGCTCTGTGAACTAGTGAACAAATGGCCCCTAAACAGGCACATTATTGATATGTAGTGTTGCAGTTAGTTAAGTTTTGGTTATTAATCATTTCCTTTTCATTGTTTCATTGCTTACTTGTATATTGTTTTTTTAGTTTTTTTAATTGACCCAATTTAGCCATTGGCTACAATTTAATAAAATAAAAAAAACATCAATAATAAAAATATACTAATAGTTCTGTACGCCCTGTGCTTAATGTACAGGAAAATATCAAATCAATTGTTTCCTGTGTATGTTGTTTTGGGGTGTTTTTTTTTATGGGCAATGCACACACCACACGTGAACGCACAATGTATCAATTTAAGGTAGCTGGTGTGCTCATGGAACCAACATAATCAAAGGATAAAACCAACCAGAATAATTCTAGTTAATTCTAGCAAATAAGCATTCATAGTTTAATATGGGTTAGATAAAAAGGTCCCATGCAAAACAAGTAAATAGCCAAAAGAATGGCCCTGCAACATGAGTACAACAATTCTTCATTTGGCAAAAGAACACACAGATATTCTATTGATTTCTTCAACTTTTTGGTTAAAGGTTTTTGAAAGCTAGGTTTCACTGAGTGGCAATTGACTTTGGTTGGTGGCTGGCTGCTGTCAATGGACCTAACTCAAGTTTATTAAAAAGAGACTGTGTGATTTTATGGACCAGTAAATCTATGCACATTTACTACTATGAATAGTTCACCGAATAGTCTTGCAAGTACATTGTATCAAGAAAATTCATTACCCTTCATAGTCCAATTGCACAGAGCTGCTTAAGTTAAGTAGAAAACTTTGCTTACAAAGTGTACCATTAATGACTTGTATCCTGCTTGTTTTTGCTCAGCAGAAAATTGTCAATCAACATCAAAGTGGCTAAGCAAAAACAGTTGTGCTTACCAGATTTAGGTTAACGGCCAAAACTGTCAAGTGTACCATTTGAGACTGGTATCCGCTCATTTTTGGTTAGCAGAAAATTCATACTCAAGCATTTCTATGAAACTCAGAGAACCAGCCAGAGAAAATAAACATTATTTAGTATTTTGGTTGGTAACCTGATTCTGGTAAGCAGCTTGATGACATTGGCCAAAATCTAGGTTGGGAATGTTTAAATATAAACAACAACATAGGGACATTGATGTCTGATAATCAAACAACTTCAATACCACAACACACCATAACAACTGTCAAATCACTCCAATACCACAAAACACCACAACGACATTCAAACTACACCAACACCCCGTGGTTGTTAAAAAAGCAGTGCATTTTCATTACATTGCAAGGAAAATGGAATGAGAAAAACGAAAAACAGCACAGCAAAAAAAAGGAAGACAGGATCAATCCTAGGTGAGGGTATAACATGCAAGGATTGGCCTTACCTGTCCCTAAACGGACCCCTGGTAGGTCCACGGCCATCCTGCCGATGATCACCACTGTATCGATCTGCCGAGCCAGGGGGACGTTGGTGCATGCGAGGGTTGGTAGGGAGTGGGTGACCACTAGGTGGGGGTAGGAGGGGGGTAGGGGGTAGACAATAGAACAAAGGACACATTGTGATTACATCGCAAGTGCATCTTTGGGCTATTTCTCTCCCATGGGGGTTGAGACTCCATTTATATATTGTTTGTTTTTCGCAACTTTTTTTTAAAGTGAACTTCTTGTGAGTGGTAATTTTCTCATGTCGCTTTTTAACAATAATGAAAATCCAAGTAGTGGTAATGATGACAGTATCTTAACTTCATAAGATTCTGGGCAAGTCCTGGTACAAGGAAAAAGGGTAATTCCTGATTTTGAACATGCTTCTATTTTGTACCACACTTGGGATGACCAAAAATACAACCACAGTGGATCGTTTTGAACTTCTTGGAATAATTCACTTTAATGTACATTAAAATACTCAACGCTGGTGAATAAACTTATTATATAAAACTGTTTCAAGACACCCCGACTATTTATACCAAAATAACAAAATGCACAATGACCTCAACTCAAAAACATATTGCATACCAACTGAAAATCCACTATTGCTATACTTGTAATCAACAAGTAAACGCATGTGTTCCAATATTTCAAGCACTGATTAACAAGCAAGGACCAAACACAGAGCACACCGGCTTACCTTTCCCTGTCGCCCCTGGATCGCTCCGATGCCCCCTCCCCACCAGAGAGGGGTCGTTTGATTCCCTGCTGGTGGCTATAGCTTTGGGTCTGTCCCTGGCCTGGGAAGTACCCTTCTCTTGGTTTAGATCCCCCAGCCCAGTCTGGAGCTCTCTGCTTGTGACCTTGTTGATTCCCACCGGTTGAATGTTTCATCTATGGAGCAAAAGTTATATATTATTTGTGTTTTTATACATACACTAAATTTAGACAAATTCTTCCCCCTCTTAAAGGCAGTGGACACTATTGGTAAGTACTCAAAATAATTATTAGCATAAAACCTTACTTGGTGATGAGTAATGGGGAGAGGTTGATAGTATAAAACATTGTGATAAACGGCTCCCTCTGAAGTTACATAGTTTTTAGGAAAGAAGCATTTTTCCATGAATTTGATTTCGAGACCTCATATTTAGAATTTGAGGTCTCGAAATCAACCATCTAAAAGCACACAACTTTGTGTGACAAGTGTTTTTTCTTTCATTATTATCTCACAACTATGACGACCAATTGAGCTCAAATTTTCACATGTTTGTTATTTTATGCATATGTTGAGATACACCAAATGACAAGACAATGCCCCTTATTTTTGACCGCGCGAGGGCGCTATAAATAGTATTTTGATCACTTCCGGGGGTACACGCGATTCGCCCTGCACAAATTAATAGGCGTTCTGTCACTTTTGTTGCGCCGTAGTTTCAATTTGCTTTAGAGGTGGATTATAACGGCTCCTTTAAAAGTCTTATTGTCTGTGATGGATTAGATGTCTGTGGTTATAATGTGTTCCAATCTTTAAAAATTGTTTTGGGTATGAATGAATATACCCCCGGAAGTGATTGAGAGCGCCCTCACGCGGTCAAAAATATGGCCCATTACAAATACACTGTAGTGTCCAGTGTCTTTAAAGCAAAGTATACCTTTAGTTTTTTTAACCATTCGCTTGTTTTAATCCTATATAAATATGTAGAAGTATACAATAAAACTAAAATGTGAAAATTTCCCTTCAAACATGGTCACGGTTTTTGCAGGAAATCTTGAGCGGTTATGTCCAAGGAGGAAGAATAATCCGTATTTGGAATACACAATCTAAGATGCGTTATTGACACTCGCAATATTAATCACATGTGAAACAATCTTGTTGGTCCGATGTCTGACTGTGTATTAAAACCACTATGAGTGTAAACATCTAAACAGATTCTAGCCGTTTTTTTTCCTCGTCTCGTTTCCTCTGTGTTACAACAACTCAGATTACTGGTTGACATTCTAGACCATCAAGTACAACTACATACCTCTTCCCTTTCCTCGTCTCGTTTCCTCTGTGTTACAACAACTCAGATTACTGGTTGACATTCTAGACCATCAAGTACAACTACAAACCTCTTCCCTTTCGTCGTCTCGTTTCCTCTGTGTTACAACAACTCAGATTACTGGTTGACATTCTAGACCATCAAGTACAACTACATACCTCTTCCCTTTCCTCGTCTCGTTTCCTCTGTGTTACAACAACTCAGATTACTGGTTGACATTCTAGACCATCAAGTACAACTACATACCTCTTCCCTTTCCTCGTCTCGTTTCCTCTGTGTTACAACAACTCAGATTACTGGTTGACATTCTAGACCATCAAGTACAACTACATACCTCTTCCCTTTCGTCGTCTCGTTTCCTCTGTGCATGTCTATACAATTTATATAATTTCTTGGCGTCGTACTCGGTGAACTTTGCAACAAACGTCCACAGGTAGCTAAGGAGCAAGAAATTGGTTAAATCAATTTAGACGCAGTTGCAAAAAATACATATATTCAATCATGTTTTTTTACTTTGTTCATTCAAACAGTTCAGCCTTCAAGAGACATCGTAAACCCAACCTTTTAAATTAATTTGTCTTGAAAATTTGATTATTTCTTTTACTTTGCAGAAAACTGGATTAAATCTTTTGCTAATCAGTTGGATTTATTCTTTTCCCTTAAGGATTCTTTCTTTTGCCTTGCAGACCAATTGGATTTCTTATTTTGCTTTAAAGACTTTTGAGACACTTGGTGGCAGCAGACTTACCAGGTAAGATCCATTGTTCTCAGTAAAGTCGGCATGCTAAGAACTACGTAAACAATGGAAATTTACCTAGTAAGTCTGCTGCAACCTAGCGTTCCAAAGCCTTCCATTGGATTCATTATTTGTTCTTGCAGATGATTGGGTTCTTTCTTTTACTTTGCAGACAATAGGGGACTTTTGAGACACTAGATATCAGCAGACTTACCAGGTTGATCCATTCTTCTTTGTTACGTGCTCTTGCTAACAACGTAACCAATGGAAATTTACCTACCTGGTAAGTCTGTTGCCACCTAGCCTTTTAAAGTATCCCAGTGGATTTCATTCTTTTGCCTTACAGACAATAGACCGATCCAGTAGGCTCCTCCCACGACGCACATGTGAGCAAGAACACGTGGGGCTCTCCACTGCTTTCTGCACAACTCTACCGCGTGCGCCAAGATATGCGCACGCATGTCGGACCTTATTTGTCGGACCTTTGTTGCTTTGTGATTGGTCAATACTCAATGGGGCAGAGCTTAATGTATCGGTCAATTGGATTGAAGCTTTACTAGAGATAAAAAGCAATATTAGCCATTCTGATTGGCACCATTTCAAACTACATACTAAGCTTTTTGTAAAATTTTTTTTTTTTTAATTGTCCATATTCTCAACTAATTGTATATTCACCCTTTCCACTCGTGGATCTTGTCCGCATCCTTGAGATTTAAGATGCAGTCAGTGATGTGATCACCGATCTTTAAGAGACACTGTCTGGTATGATTGACTTGTTCCTTCTCGGAGACTTCTTCCGGCGGGTTGTCAAGAAGCTTCAAGGCCTTTTTCACTGGTCTCATTTTCTCCTTACACTAAAAACAAGACAAGTATACAGTAATTGGGGTATTTTTCAAATTTGATTTTAGTCAATCAATGAAGTTCTGCAAATAGTTGAGATAACCCTAACTATGTCACCGTGGTCAAGTGGCTAGACCACAGGACTTGCAAACACAAGGTTGAAGGTTTGAATCCTACAAGCTAACCACTGATTTCACACTTACAAGAATAAATATTGTTGTCTAGTTACTGAATCACAACTTCTTGATTTGTGCAATTCATAATCATAGATGTAAAACCAATGTCTGTAAGAGAGATTGGCTGTTGCCAGCTTGGTGTTCATATCCCCTTGCCGGAGTTTGCCGAGTTCCCTTGACAGGAAGATCATCTTAACAAACAAACAAACAAACACCCCTCCCCCCCAAACACCCATAAGGACAAAAACAAGATCCTCCTGACGGCCATAGATCTGAGGTTTCATTGATTGGACACAAACGTTGCAAGTCGTCACAATGCAAAGTTTAAACTAACAGCCTGGAAGAGGGATGGTAAAGAAACAGTTCGCCAGTCTTTGGAAAGTTAATGGTAGTGTGTTTTGTTTTATTGTTTTTTTTAAATCCTGATTGATGTTTTAAGCGTTTTAAGCGGGAGAGCTTTAAGAGCATCGGTGCCAAGTCACCGGCGTGTGGGTTCGAATCCCGGTCGTGACACTTGTGTCCTTGAGCAAGATACCTTACTATAATTGCTTCTTTTCACCCAGGGGTATAAATAAATGGGTATCCGCTCTGTCACAACACCAATAAGTATTTTTAAGTATGAAGCTAGTCCTGGCTTTTTATGCTATTGGTGATTCAACTTTGGGTGGTCAGGTTGGTGTAGTGGTATCTTTCCTCGCCTTCCACCTCTACAACCCTGGTTCGAATCCCGCAGGGGACACTTAAACTATGTGGATTGGGTTTCAGTCCCTACCTTACTGCATGGGTTTTCCCTGGAATCATTCTCCAGGGTTTTCCTACCCACATCTACAACTGAAACTTCCTTCCTTGTGTTTTCTCCATTGGGTTCTTAGCTAGTACAGTGATTAAGTTTACTTCTCTCCATTGCGTCCTTAGCTAGTACAGTGATTAAGTTTACTTCTCTCCATTGCGTCCTTATCTAGTACAGTGATTAAGTTTACTTCTCTCCATTGCGTCCTTAGCTAGTACAGTGATTAAGTTTACTTCTCTCCATTGCGTCCTTATCTAGTACAGTGATTAAGTTTACTTCTCTCCATTGCGTCCTTAGCTAGTACAGTGATTAAGTTTACTTCTCTCCATTGCGTCCTTAGCTAGTACAGTGATTAAGTTTACTTCTCTCCATTGCGTCCTTAGCTAGTACAGTGATTAAGTTTATCTTCTCTCCATTGCGTCCTTAGCTAGTACAGTGATTAAGTTTACTTCTCTCCATTGCGTCCTTAGCTAGTACAGTGATTAAGTTTACTTCTCTCCATTGCGTCCTTAGCTAGTTCAGTGATTAAGTTTACTTCTCTCCATTGCGTCCTTAGCTAGTACAGTGATTAAGTTTACTTCTCTCCATTGCGTCCTTAGCTAGTTCAGTGATTAAGTTTACTTCTCTCCATTGCGTCCTTAGCTAGTACAGTGATTAAGTTTACTTCTCTCCATTGCGTCCTTAGCTAGTACAGTGATTAAGTTTACTTCTCTCCATTGCGTCCCTAGCTAGTACAGTGATTAGGTTTACTTCTCTCCATTGCGTCCTTAGCTAGTACAGTGATTAAGTTTACTTCTCTCCATTGCGTCCTTAGCTAGTACAGTGATTAAGTTTTTATGAGAGTCCTTGGCTTCACAACAAGATTAAAATAAAGTGAAAATGAAATGGACACTTACGGCACTAAATGTAGCCTCATCCAGCTCGCCTGTTGGGTCGATAAAAACTGGATTTCTCTGGGCTGTGATATGCATAGGGGGTAACTCCTTGTGACCCTTCTTGGCTCCTTTGGGTTCAGGCTTCTCCTTACCCTATAAACAATCAAGAATTAAAAATAAACATAATCAAAATAGTTGTAGAGGAAAGGCACAACTGAGTAAATATGACTTCCTGAAAAATAATATGCATGGATAATTTCATAATTAGATTGGCTGATTGGGGGCATTTTTTCAGCAATGTCAGTTTTCGGGAGTAGATTTTGGAGATCTTTTTATCAATTTCAATTTTGGGAGGATATTGGGGAGGGTGGGGACCCTTGACAGATCATTCAATTTCAATATTGAATGAATGTTACAATACATGCTTTCGTTTTGTTTTTTTCCCTTAAAGGATTTGGGTACTTTTTGTAACACAAAACACAATGGCCACAGATTGACATTAAACTTACACCATTTGAAGATAACGATAGTAGAAAGCTTACCTTAAAATATTACTTGCTGAGGTGCTGTAGTTTTTGAGAAATGAGTAAAACAGTGTCTCTAAAACACATTTTACATGCTAAAATAATTTTCGTCTCACGAGACGAAAATTGTTTTCGCGACTTGTTTACTCATTTCTCAAACACTACAGCACTTCAGCAAGTAATATTTTAAGGGAAGCTTTCTACCATCATTATCTTCAACATATTTAAACAATGTGAGTTTAATGTAAATCTGTGGACATTGTGCTTTGTGTCCTACAAAAAGTACCCAGACCCTCTAAGATAAATGACAAATGTAATGAATAGCATTATTCAGTTCTAAGAAGTTTCACTTCTGAAAAAATAAGAGGCTGGCTTTTACATTTTTTTAATTCAAAGTATCCTTTTATAGTAAAGCAATCTTGGATTTATCTTTTCAAACAAACACAGCGTGAACAATCAATTACTGTTTTTCTGGTGTCAAATTCTCTTCCATACCTTCTTGTCTTTTTTTGGTTCTGGCTCATCATCAACGATCTCTCCTTCTTCTTCCGGCTCCTCCGTCTTCACCTTCTTTTTCTTCCTCTTTGTCTCTCCTTGCTCCTTATTCTCCTTCTCTTCCTTTGCATCATCTTTTGCTTTCTTACGTCCTCCCTTCCTGCCTTTCGTCTTCTTGGTCGGCTCAGGGTGGGCCTCCTCATTATTGTCGGCTTTCTTACGGTTATTGGCTTTGGTCTTTGGTTCTCGTTTGACGGTTGCTGGTGTGGTGGATGACGTTTCTTTGATTTTCCTGGATTTCTTTGGTTGCTGGTGGTTAAGAAAAACAATTTGTTTTTATGTACACGTAGAGAGTTCAGTTGGTCTTGTTTATAACTCGGGCTGTGTTTGAGCTGGCGGCTGTGGCTTCTACTGCTCCTAAGGGCAGCCTACTAGTATATGTCAATGTATGTTGACATATAAGACCCAAGGTCGGACATGCCAAAGTATGCCCAATAGATTAAAAACACACTATGAATCTTGTTGGCAAAAACAACAACCTACCTACCCCTGGCAGAAACAATCAAACAAACAAACAAACGACCAGGCTTTCTTGAATACCAAGCTTGAGAAACAATTTTTTTTTCAACAAACTATTTTGACTGATGTTTAGTACTTTCTTTAGGTGCAACATTGAAGTATCTCCTCTTGGATGAAGTACAGGTTCAGAAAGGCTGACCAGTTCTTATTCAACTAGATATTTTGAGTGTATGTTTGAGCGCCTATCTTATCCGCCATTTGAGGAGTCAAAATTTTGCACTAAGGAATTGACTCCCAAAATGATGGAAATGGCAGGCGCCCATTTTTAGGAGGTGCGTTCCGCGTTTTACAAGGGGTCTATAGTTTTTGCTCACCTCGGCTATCAATTCCTCCTTGTCTCTCTGCTTCTTCAGTAGTTTGATGAGGTACTCACATCTCGTCTGAAGCTGCTTGCCTTGGGGCTTCTTCTGTGGATCTGTCCACAGAATCTAAAGAAGATCGGAAACGAATTGAATTCAAAATGGAAGATAAACAAATACAAGCTCTGTTTTGAACAGCGGTGTAGCTGAACAAAAGAAGGGTTTTAAAGCAGAACAAATCTGAAGTTGATCTTGGTCTCCCCTTGTTAATCGTTGCGGTACCTGCTGCTAAAATAAAGGATTCTAACTGCCTCTAGCTACCAGGCAGTCTCGGTGGTCTAGTTGGCAAGACATCTGCTCTAGATTGGCAAGTTCGTGGGTTGAATCCCACCTGGGTAATATGCCTGTGATTTTGTTCTCCACAGAACTTGGGAAAGTAGTGAGTTATCAGTGCACTTATATCGACACACATATCGATGTAGGGGTAAAAACAAATAACATTCTTATTTATCTTGCTGGTGAATCCTTAGAGTGCGATATTGTGTTTGGGAACAAAATTTATTCTAGCTAAGTTTGGGTTTGAAAACAAAATTGACTGGAGCGGGTCATAAACCCCAACGACCTTCGAATTAACACTAGCTCTACCAACTGAGCTATTCAGCCCTATGCTAGCAGTCTCCTATCAATCAATATCTTAATACAGGGTGCCAGTCAGAAGCCATATAATCGTTGGCTGCCGTATAGCCAGGGATCACACCCAAGTTTACGATACAACCTGAGAAGCGGCCGCCAGGTGATCACCTAACTGATCAAATGGATGCCACTTTTTAATATTGTAATAAACCACAACGGAAACTGACTGGTAAGTTTTAGCCAGTCAATATCCCTTAGTGTTTATTACGTGATATTCATTGTAGCTTCTCACCTTATCATGAAGATTGAGTTCTGGATCCATCTTGATTGCTTCCCAGCTGCCCATACCATACTCATAGATACCCTTCAGTAGATTCGAGTCATCATCTACACCCCACTCAACGTCCCAATGTGCTACCTTAGCACGACACTCTAGCTGATACCTAAAGCAAAAACAAAAGTTGTTTTTGTTTTCATTTCATAGATTTTGATTGTGAAGCCAAGGACTCTCAGCATCACTGACCTAGACAAGAACCCAATGGAGAGAAGACAAGGGAGGAAGTTTCATTCTTAGATATGGGAGGAAAACCCTAGATAATTTTTCTAAGAAAACCCATGCAGTCAGGTAGAGACTGAAAACCCTATCCACATAGTACCCCAGCATGATTCGAACCAGGGCCCTCATTGTTCATTGGGGACAAAGCATATTATACCAGAAAAAACCTATACGCGAGGCCTGATACTTCATGGAGGAAACGAAGGCGATGACCTCGCTGCCCCCTGGTCAGTGCCTTGGTGCCCTTGAAATACTCCTGTAGAAATTCACAATTTCCTCAAATGGTGCCCTTTACTAAGAAGAAAATGCCTTGGTGCCCTTGCAGGAAGAGTGAAGTTTGCAGGGCACTGCTATCGCCACCCTGAGCTGACAGCCAGCAAGCTTGCCCTCTGGGAGCCAAAGCAAGAGGGCAAGGTCAGTGCCCTGCAAACTTGACTATTACCGTGGTATAAGAAGGACAGTTTGTAATAATTATCATTGCTTGCATCCAAACTTACTTCTTTCTCTCCACAGGATCAGCGGGAATACTTTGTACTAATGCTTTGAATTCATCTTCATGTTTGAGCAATGACGGAGCATTAATGGTCACACCAGATATCTTCAATGTTGCTCCTCTCTTCTTGCCTGCAAAGTCAATCAGAAAACTCATTCTTACCACGGCCCTTCAGTGGTAAAACAGCCAAACTCAAAAATGTGAACCCCTCCATCATAATGAAGAATATCTAGTAGAGTCTCATTCCATGTAACTTGACAAACAACATGAATCATAACAACAACAAATTGAAAACAATGAATTTGTTATTCATGTACTTTTAGGTTGCCTAAATCTTGATTTAACTTGCTATGGTCTTACCTTTTTGTCGAATGATTAATAAAGATGTAAAAACAGACCATTTTTGAGCCATGTTCTTGTCCTAATTATCATAAAATGTTCGTAAATAATTTCCAACAGAAAAACATTCCTCCTTTGAAGCCGCGATCCTGAGTTATCCCAACATTGCCACCTTCTGCAACAGATCTATTCTCACATTTGTTCCTATTTGGCCTAGATGTTTCCCCAATGCTTTTAGAATGGTGCCAAACGCTCCAACCACCACTGGTACTACATGTACTTTCAGAATGGTGCCAAACGCTCCAACCACCACTGGTACTACATGTACATGTGCTTTCAGAATGGTGCCAAACGCTCCAACCACCACTGGTACTACATGTACTTTCAGAATGGTGCTAAACGCTCCAACCACCACTGCTACTACATGTACTTTCAGAATGGTGCTAAACGCTCCAACCACCACTGGTACTACATGTACTTTCAGAATGGTGCCAAACGCTCCAACCACCACTGCTACTACATGTACTTTCAGAATGGTGCCAAACGCTCCAACCACCACTGGTACTACATGTACTTTCAGAATGGTGCTAAACGCTCCAACCACCACTGGTACTACATGTACTTTCAGAATGGTGCCAAACGCTCCAACCACCACTGCTACTACATGTACTTTCAGAATGGTGCTAAACGCTTCAACCACCACTGGTACTACATGTACTTTCAGAATGGTGCCAAACGCTCCAACCACCACTGGTACTACATGTACTTTCAGAATGGTGCCAAACGCTCCAACCACCACTGGTACTACATGTACTTTCAGAATGGTGCTGAACGCTCCAACCACCACTGGTACTACATGTACTTTCAGAATGGTGCCAAACGCTCCAACCACCACTGGTACTACATGTACTTTCAGAATGGTGCTAAACGCTCCAACCACCACTGCAATTACATGTACTTTCAGAATGGTGCTAAACGCTTCAACCACCACTGGTACTACATGTACTTTCAGAATGGTGCCAAACGCTCCAACCACCACTGGTACTACATGTACTTTCAGAATGGTGCCAAACGCTCCAACCACCACTGCTACTACATGTACTTTCAGAATGGTGCTAAACGCTCAAACCACCACTGCGACTACATGTACTTTCAGAATGGTGCCAAACGCTCCAACCACCACTGGTACTACATGTACTTTCAGAATGGTGCCAAACGCTCCAACCACCACTGCTACTACATGTACTTTCAGAATGGTGCTAAACGCTCAAACCACCACTGCTACTACATGTACTTTCAGAATGGTGCTAAACGCTCCAACCACCACTGGTACTACATGTACTTTCAGAATGGTGCCAAACGCTCCAACCACCACTGGTACTACATGTACTTTCAGAATGGTGCTAAACGCTCCAACCACCACTGCTACTACATGTACTTTCAGAATGGTGCTAAACGCTCCAACCACCACTGGTACTACATGTACTTTCAGAATGGTGCTAAACGCTCCAACCACCACTGGTACTACATGTACTTTCAGAATGGTGCTAAACGCTCCAACCACCACTGCTACTACATGTACTTTCAGAATGGTGCTAAACGCTCCAACCACCACTGGTACTACATGTACTTTCAGAATGGTGCTAAACGCTCCAACCACCACTGGTACTACATGTACTTTCAGAATGGTGCTAAACGCTCCAACCACCACTGGTACTACATGTACTTTTACTTTCACATGTATTATAAAGGCTGTTTTGATTGTACTCCTTTCTTCAATATTTCTGAATGACATACCATCAAAGTCAGCCTCTTCACGTAGTCTCTCTTCATATTCATGGACTGCTCTTGAACATCCTTCATGGATCATTGTCCCAAGCTTCATTAAGTCTGCTTGAGACTTCTCTTGCAGTTCTGCATCGCCGGCTATTGCTTCTAATCTGTGAGCCAATCAAATCATAACACAGAAAGTCCAAGACACAATGTCAGTTTAGGTTTAGTCCTAGCTCAAGCCTACATGCTTCAGCAAGATAAGCCCATCTTATCATATTCCTGTTCCCACCTTCGCGCACATGAAACAGAAAGTCCAAGACACAATTTTAGTTTAGGTTTAGTCCTAGCTCAAGCCTCCATACTTCACCAAGATAAGCCCAGCTTATCCTATTTCTGTTCCCACCTTTGCGCACCATCAAGCCAAGCCTAACTACCAGTTAATCTCCAAGACAGTACTTAAGCAGTCCAGCAGTCTATACTGAAGACGATCGGACCATACTGAATGTAGCTTTCAGTTGTCAACCACCCAAAACCAACGCTACTCAAAAGAGATTTACACATGGTGCCAAGGCAAAACCTCAACTGATGTATTCCCACAATAATAAGTTTAAAATCCTATTTATTGAGCTGCTTATGCACAAAATTAAGCTCAACACAAAGCAATTTTGCTTATCAATTAATGGTTACCAGCTATATTTTTTCACTATTTGTAATTGGTTTCCTGCCAATCTTTGCTTAACTGACATTTTGTATCAACTGAAAAACTTCAAGGGAAACTGAGTGGGTAAATTAAAAAAATATATTTTGAGTTGAAAAAAAAAGAATTGCAAGAGTGGGACTTGAACATATGAACTCCACCAACTGAGCTATTTAGCACTGACAATTTTTGAGTATTATTTTCTGGCTAAGCAGCTCTATGAAACTGGACCCTGATAGCATTAGTAGCCACTATCTCATCTACACAAATAAAACATAAGGTGGTTATGAATTAAACATAACACGGTAAGCATCATTACAATGGCAGACTGTTTGGGGCGCTATGTGGTGGCAGACGTACCATGTAAATCCAATGTTCTAAGAAGTGCTTTGAACAAGACAACCAATGGCCATTGACCTGGCACGTCTGCTGCCACCTAGTGATCAGAAAAAGCCAACTCCTCTGAAAGGAAAATGTGCTTACCTTGTGAGAGGTTCACCAAATTTCTTGTAACTCTTAATGAATCTGAAAAACGAGGGGAAAACACATATTTCATTCAGTGTTCATAGTAAACAAATCTTGTTTTGTTTGAATTTGTTCATATATAGATTTTTGATGAGAGATCACCTAACACCAAAAGGCTGCACGGCGTCTTCAAGGGGAGGACTCCAAAAGAAGCACAGTGCCACCTACTCCTGGTGCTGAAATAGGTTTACCCCTTTCACTGTCTGTAAGGCTGTATGATTGGGTATCATCCACTGAGAGCCTGGCTGGTAAAGCAGAATGCACTACCTTCCCAACTTTTTACGAAGCAATTATGGTAAGGAGTGTCTTGACCGGGTATCGAACCCACACTCTGCTGCTGAAAGCACCAGAGCTTGGGTCCGGTGAACTTGACTGTCCAACCACGACTTGCCACAGATGAACCTCTTGTAATACGCTTAGGGCCTTGGCAATCAATACACCGATCCATAAGGCTCCACCCACGGCACACGTGTGAGCAACAACGCATGAGCCTCTCCAATGCCATGCTGCACAACTCTGCCGCGCGCACCTAGTATGCGCACACGCATGTCGGACTTTATAGTGTCTGACTTTTGGTTGTGCAATGGGTTGTAATTGGTCAATATGCAATGGGGCGTAGCTTAATGGACCGGTTCATTGCAACATATCAATATCAATCAAACAATTACATAGCAAAGAACAGTGAAGCATAATAGCAAGTTAATGAAACATATGGTACATGTATATAAGCACCAAGCATATGGAGGATCAATCTTACCGTCTTATTTCAGCATCGGTGAATCCATGTACACCATCTCGACGTGAGGTCCTTGGTCTACCACGCGGCCTCTTGGCTTTCTTGTCTGCGTCACTGTCGTCCGTTTCACTGCTAGAGCTCGACGACCGCGACCTCTTGGTGCGCTTCTTGAGAGCGACTGAGGCTTCAGAGTCACTGCCTTGGTATGTCATCTGTAATAGGGTCAACCAAAATTGAAACTAGAATTAAGACTTTATTTCAGGACCTACGGCTCGGGCCTTTATCGCACAGCCACGACCCTGTCGGTTTTAAATGGCAGTTTAAGAACTCGCCGCTACCCTTTTATTCCCGCCTCTGGCTCTGTCAGTCCTTTGTCACTCAGCCATGACCCTGGCGGTGTTAAATGGCAGTTCAAATCCTTGCAGGGGCGTTTCCTTAATGGTGGCTTCTTATATAGTGCTCAGGTCCGTCATGCTACCTAAGTGTTCCTTGTGCATGCAGTGCAGTTGGTTGCCCTTAAGTTGCCTGAAAAAGTTGCCCTGTGTCACATGGTCTTTATGAAATAGATGTTAAACTTGCATTGGGGATTCAAACTGCCTCTCGCTACATGGCAATTTCGGTAGTCTAGTTGGTAAGACACTGCTCTAGAATTGCAAGGGTCGTGGGTTCGAATCCCACCCGAGTAATATGCCTGTGATATTTTTTCACAGGACTCTGGAGAGTACTGAGTATACAGTGCAAACACACATCGGTGTATGGGTAAAAACGAAAATTAATATGGTCTTTATGGTGATGAATGATTGTTGGTTTGAATGACTCTTACCCTGTTGACTTGTTTACGGACTCTTGGAGGTAAATAGAGCTGGAGTTGCTCTTTCTGTTTCTCATCTTCCTCTACTTTGAGGCGATTGACTGCAGGAATGATGTCTTCCCAATCCTTGCCAGTATCCTCTACCACCGTCTCTTCATCCATCGTGGAGAAATTGGCAACCTGAAAGAGTCAATCAGTTTAAAGAGTTGCAAAGCCTAAGACAATGAGAAATTGGCAACCTGAAAGAGACAATCAGTTTAAAGAGTTGCAAAGCCCATTAGAAAAAGAGTACATGGGGCCAATTTTTTAGAGTTATTTTTTCACTTTGAAGTTTTGCGTTTATGGAAAAGACATTTCTCATATTGTGAATTCCAATTAAAGATTATTCTTCCTGTTTGGACATAACCATTCAAGGTTTTTTACATTATCGCAAAAACTCTAATACCTTTTGAAATGAAATTTGCACAGGTTGGGTTTTATGTTATGTATCTCCAACTATACAGGATTGAAGCAAACAGTGGGTTTCAATTACCAAACCTACACAATCCCTTTAAAGCCATTGAACACTTTCGGTAAATAGTATTGTCTAAGGCCCACACTTCGTGTATCACAACTTATATATAAAAAATAACAAACCTGTGAAAATTTAGGCTCAATCGGTCATCGGAGACGGGAGAAAATAACGAGAAAACCCACCCTTGTTTCCGCACGTTTCGCCGTGTCATGACATGTGTTTAACATAAATCTGCAAATCTCGATATCGAGAGTTGATATTGTTTTAATGTTTTCTCAAAAAGTAAAGCACTTTCATGGAATAATATTTCGAGAGAAGTCTTTCACCATTACCTTCTGTAAACCCTGTAAATTATTTGTAAATCTGTGATCTGAAAAATTCTGTACCGAAAGTGTCCACTAGCTTTAAACTTATTTGAGACGCCCTTCAGGTGTAAAAAGCGCTATACAAAAGCCGACTATTATTATTATTATTATTATTATTATTATTGATAATTACACTCACTTTGAATTGTGAGAGGAGCTCTTCCCCTGCTCCTCCATTATCCTCAGCTTCTCTCGTCTCTGCCCTCTCTAAGATCGCATCAATATCCATCTCCTAAAGAGGGGACAAGGAAGTAAAAAGACAAATAAGTAAAGTAAGTAATGTCTATTTACACAAAAAAACATGTCAACTGTAACCCTTTAGAGACAATGGCTGCCACAAGGGGATTGTCCACAATGGCCATAGCGGCTCCAACGTTACTTCCATTCATATAAAGAGGTCAAAGAATGGTCTTGTCCGGATGTATGTTAACATAGTATCACAATTTCTTAACACAACACTAAATTTTCTGTTGACAAAACGTACACGTAAACTTCTTTTTAAAAATGGTGCATATGCTATGCAAATAAATGGGTCTCATAACATATGCAAATAAATGGGTCTTGGAATTTGACCAAAGCTCCACAAAATTGTACGAAAAACAATGAGCGCTTTGATATCATTAAAACATTTATTTTGACTTATTTATAAGATTAATTTAACTGCCTTTAATCTCGAATGGTCGTTTGGCTATCCTCTAGGAAAATGTCAAACCGAAGCAAAAGCACTGGATAAACTTTGGAATACTTTGGGTTGAATGATTCAAAAACTTAAAGTTCATATTTATGTGAACAACAGAGAAAAAGATAGTTTGCAAAACATTTTGTTTTGACTCTGCCGGGATCTTGCCCCCTTCTGCGAAGTTTCCTACCTGCTGTTCAACCTCCTCCCCATCAGCCTCCTTGAATAAATCTTCAACCCCAAACTTTAAAATGGCCGCCAACTCCTCCTTGTTGAATGGTGTATGACTGAAACAAGTGAATTCAAGATACAATCCAAATCAATTTTAAAAACAAGTAAAATTGCATAGATTGTGGCAGCTTGATAATGAAACATGAAGATAGCCCATATCGCTCCCCAAAGAACTCTTCTACAGAAATAGTACTATAACCATAGTCAGTGCTTTTTCTTTATGTAGAAAAGTACTCTTGCCCTAACAAGCAAGTAATTCCCTGCCTGGTTTCGTTTTGTGGATCAGGTTGGCTCAGTGGTTTATTTTCCTGCCCGTCACATGACCAGAGTCATGTATGTATAGCATTCAATTTCTTCCTGTATAAAAACAGGATTACCAACCAAATTGCCACGTGATTTTCAGGATGAGCAAACAACAGCTGAATACCAGTATTAAGCAGTATGCAACAAATAGCAATTTGGTTGGTAATCCTGTTTTTATCAAGGAAAAAATT